>NW_010972942.1:6733681-6765509 GCF_000737465.1 Haliaeetus leucocephalus | reverse complement strand
GGGGGGGGGGGCGGGATTTGAACATTTACAAGTACCCCTCCACCTGGCATTGAGAATCCAAGAAGTATCATATAGAGACAGTGTATGATAAAATAAAACAGCTTAAAAAGTTAAACCAAACAATCCATACTCCCTGCCTCCTTGTGAAGTTACAACAGGCAGTCGTAAGAAAAAAACGGTGAATGAGTGGTTATGCTTTAAAATTTGTGTTGGTAATACAACTGCTATAAAACTGAAAAATATTTTTCAAGTCCCTGATTATGATGTACAAAAGAGGTGGTAAAAAAAATCTTAGATTGCCAGAATGAGTGACCGAAGACTCCTTGCAATGATTAGCCAAAAAAGATTTTTACACAGTTCCTATATTGTCACCAAAATTCTGTATTTTGGCACTACACTGGATTCAAAACAAACAAACAAATAATAATAAAAGACAATAGCCCCCTCCCCCCATCCCAAACCCACAACAACACAGAATTACTGCATCAGAGTAGTTTGGTACTGACTTCTCTTTGCAAGAATGGCAAGTTTGTCATTTTCTAACTGAAAAGTAAGTGCACGTGTAACTTTTTTTTTTTTTTTAAGTCTTTTTCTTTCAGTGTCTTCAGATATAAATGGTCTCACCTGGGTCCAAGCTGGTCGGGATCCTTGCGCTTTCTTGACTCTGCTCTGGATGGGTCAGAGGTATTTTCTCCCATCCCACTCATCTTGAACACATATCAGCAACTAAAATGGAGAAAGTGCAAGAAAGGGTTATGGTGGAAAAGTCATGAGTTCCGTGTTCATATTTCCAAGTTTCTCATTCCATGCCCAACTCAGTTTTTACTCGGCAAATCTATAATTTGAAATAGAGTTTGTTTGAAAGGTACCAATAAAACCACTGTGTTTATGAAGCCACAAAATGCTACACAAATCTCCTTCAGAAGAAAATCTGTGCTGGGCAAGCAAAGTGTTATCATCTTTTTGATTGTTTCCAGTTATGTAAGAACAGATAAGTACGTTTTGTGCCTGGGTTGCTGAATTTTCATGGCAGTTTTGCAAGGCTGCATGAGGAAAGACAAAGGAAAAGCCATAGTGCCACACAACAAGAAAAATACAACAGAATTGAAATACATGGAATGAAACATGTATCCCAGCTACATGAAAAGGCAGCACATGCAGCTTTAGTTAAAAATTAGAAAATAATGCTTGCACAAGTACATGTACAATATCATAGAAACAAAACATCTGTCAACACTAGAAATCACTGAGGAACTGATAAATATTTTGTACATAAAATCTACCTCATAAGGAAAATAACTTGTCAAGCTATCATGTGTTAAAACAACACAAGCTTATTATAATTTGTGCAATAAACCGCCTGTGGAAATCCTGCCTCGCTCCTGGCCGTCTGTTGTCCTGTGCACTGTAGGGGCACCTGAAACTCACCTGCCCCAGATTACATACTCCTCAGTAGGTACCAATATTCTGGAGGCAGAAATCACTATTACAAAGGGCATAGGGAGATGATGTAAATGATCAAAAAGCTCACGCAAGACAGGGCAGTCCTAGCTCACCATCTGCCTAGTTGCTGCCAGTTTTGTAAGGATGATGGCAGAGAGATGCTGCCAGACATTTCAGAGAGCTCCTGTATTGTTTGGGATTAGCAGAAAAATAAACACGAGGGCCATGAAGGAGGCGAGTGTCTCCAGGAGGTGATTCATACCATGTTAAAATAAGAGCTGGAGCCCATAATTCTATGATCACTTCAGACCGGCATAAAATGGAAAATTGGTGTCAAAACAAGGGGGTTCACCACCTCCCTCAAGCCCTTCATTTCTGCCCTACCAGTTCCCTTCCCTCTGCTGGCCCAGTCAGCCATGCACTGAACTTAATGAGACAACTGCTATGGGTTAAAACCGCAGTCCCCTCCTCCTTTTCTTTTTCAACACTTTATAAAATCTAGCAGCCAGAGTATGTGTTGGAAATGGGATGTTCACACTGGAAATCTTAGTTTTCCCAATGAACTGGCTGAATGAGGATACTGACAGAAACCGCCTGGAGACTAAGATCCAAGCAGTTCTGCAGGGATACTGAGAAAGGCTACTTATTGAAACTTGAGCAAGCAGACGAAGACTCAGAGCCATCTCAGATTCAGAACTGAACACCATCTAACATTTTTCTAAATTAAAAAAAAAAAAACACAGAGAGGAATAAAAAAATCCTTTCTTTGTACTGAAAATACTTTTTAACCAGTTTGCGGAAAAAGCAGAGTCATCTTCCTTTTTCTAGATACTGGTCAAGTTTCATGAAAAAGACTGGATCATGCCTGAAACATATAGCTCCCAGCTGGTCTTTGACATGGATGGTATCAGATTCTATGTGAAAAATGTCTGGATTTATCTTTTTCTCTATTGAGTCTATACATGCATATGTATATCTACATGCACATACACACTGCCAACGTTTGGAGAACAACCCACTGTAAGAAGAGCAAGAAGGCCCTGGTTCTGCAGCGGAGCAGAGCTGAGCTCTCAAAGGGAAGATGTACCATCACAAACTCTATCATTCTGTACTTGCTGGAAAACTCTCAGTGACCCCAGTCAGGGCATTCAGAGCTCCACACCAACGCCAGCCTTACTGCAGAGCATGAAACATCTGCCGCAGTCTCCAGTGTGGTCTGTGACACTGGCTGTTCCTTAACAACTACAGAGCTTCACTGATTTCTAGCCCCAGCAGTCATTCACATCCTAATTTATCTAAGTACAAAAGTAGAAATATACACTCGTCTGATTTGTTAGGAACTAAGCACTTTCTTGAAAATACACAGTTTCATAAGTACCACAAGTAGAGCTCCAATGAAGGAGCAAGATACTATTAAGAAAACTGTGACAATAATTAAAGAGAATTGGTGAGGAGACCATAGTTCCACATCTCTGTCAGTGGAGAGCTGGAACTGTCCTTGGGGCTCTGTTCCAATGACTAAATTTTTCACTGACCAGGGTGAGAAAAAATCATCAGCATGATGAAAGCTGTACATTCCCGAGATCATCTGATCTCCAAGCCAGACTCAGATGGTGACCTGAAGTTCAGAAGAAAACCTAGGCTGGGGAATTCCTTCATTTCTCATGCTTCCCAAGTAATACCTGAGAAATATAAACCTGTTAACTATTTTTCTTCAGAAAAGCAAGCACGACAATTCACAAAAACCTGTCAAACATTCAGGTTTGGAGCAGTAAGAATTAAAGTCAGAGGTAAGCATTTAGGGGGAACACCCCCCCTCCACTCTCCCTTCCTCCCTAAGAAAGCAAATAGGAACAGTTATTGACAGTTATTCTACCTACCCCGTCAGACTTACTTCAAAGGGAAGTTTATTTCTGCAGGAACCAAAGTTTCACCAGTAGCCCCACCAATGCATAGCTCAATCCTTCTGGCATTCACTCTGATGCTATTCTGTAGGAACTTCACTAGGTCTACAGTATCAGCCTTCGGAGGACACATTAAAACTAACCTCCCACCATAAACAACTAAACTTCATCCTTCTGCATTTAAGGGAACATAAGTTGTATCATTCTTAGGAAACTAGCACTTTCTTTTCTCCTTATTAAACACAGCAAAGGTTCTAAACAAACAGTTTATTTATTTATTTATTTATTTTTGTTTGCACTTTCAAGCCATTACGTCTTTCTCTCAGCAGCATTTATCAGTCTTTTCTTAGAATGAGTTACCCATTTCTTTTTACTCATCATAAAGTTTTTCTGGAAATCTACCACCTACTACCATGTTCGCTTTCTGCTCTCCCCTATGTCTTCATTAAAAATCACTTTCTATACCTCAAAGATCTGTATCGGCTCTGCAGCTCCTGTGTTGTTGGTGCCTGTGCTCCAGAGCAGAGTGCAAAATCCAGAGTTAGGTGCCTTGGAAAGTGGAGAGTTAGACAGATCATATTAAGACAATCCAAAAAAGTCTCACAGGCCAAAATGAAAGTCACTCAGCAATATCTAGTACACAGTACTAAAATCAAAAGGATGTGCCCTCAAACCCTATCTCCCTAGGGATTTAGGGGCTGATTGGGATAGGTAAAGTTCTGCTATTCTCTTGGGATTCAGAAACTAAAATCCTCTCCTGAGTTAGAAGAAATGAGCATGAATCACCTTTTAGAAGCTGTGGACAGATAATCTGCTGTCCTGCTCTTCCATAACACTACATACCAACTAAACCAGCCAGAAACCGGGCGA
Source organism: Haliaeetus leucocephalus (assembly GCF_000737465.1). NCBI lineage: Eukaryota > Metazoa > Chordata > Aves > Accipitriformes > Accipitridae > Haliaeetus > Haliaeetus leucocephalus. Next base: position 6,761,292 of record NW_010972942.1, on the reverse strand, counting down.
TGGAGATTTAGTTCCCTCTTAGCAGAGGGGTTTCAAGCCTGTATTTTTCATCACACAGGACAGCGTCCTAGGTGGTAGGCTATCTGCTTGCCAAAACTGGACATTGATGAAGCAAAGAGGGCAAAGTTAATTAACTCTTCCAGTGCAGCAGGAATCTTTAGGTGTGTAGCCCATACCACTAAACTCACAGGTAAGTAGTTCAAACACTGCCTTAAGACACAATGGATTGAGGTTTGAATCCCTTAGGCTGAGGAGGGTAGCAAACCTCTATCTCCCATTTCTCAGCAATGACTCTAACAAGTCAAATCAAAGAGCTGAGTACCCTCCCAGTTTCCTCATGTCTTTTAAAAAGAAAGCCATTTCAAATTTTTTTCCATGAGCTAATTCACATTCAGGGTCTATGCATACTACTAGATGAAGATCTCTGCAGGGTCTAGGTACCTCTACAAATTTAATGTGACATAAGCAAGGAACTAAAATCACATTTTTTTGGAAGAAAGTACTTCTGGGCACATGCAGTACCGAAAAGCAGGCACCTAGGAAACTTTCAAGTGAGAAGGGGGAAACCTCATTAATTTAGATTGAATTGATAGATGAATTTTAGACATGCAAACAAACATTTGTGGGTCAGGAGCAGCTAAACTGCATAAAGCACTTTTTAGGTTCTGCCCTAACTGCCTCCATACACATTAATTTATCCATCTCAAAGTTTCTTGGTTATTCATTAATACTAATAGCTTTATAATACACAAAAATTCATAACATTAAATAAATTAGTATTTTTAACAAGATAATTTAGGAACTTTTAAAGTTGTACTAAATATTCTTAGGCTCCTGAACCATGTAGATAGTTTCTCAGACCAGAAAATAAAACTCCTAACTTTGAAGTCTGAATTTTTCCAGGAAACATGACAATTCAAAACTGAAGCCACTGCAAGTAGAATGACAAGTCAGAGACTCAAAGTTTTACTCCAATAAACCTCTCCTATAGGGAACTACCTTGGATTAGAAAGCAGCATTCTTCCTGCTCCTCTGATCTTTTTATACATCTCTGCAGGAATTTCCAGAAAGAAGAAAGATAAAGAAATTGAACAGTTCAGTTCAGTTCATTTAGTGCTTTAGAAGAAATGGAAATGTAGTATCAGCTCTACCATATGTCTTCTGAAACAAAAATCAAGAAAAAGTGGGTAAGACTTATTTAGCGTGGTATAGAATAGGACAAGGATTAACCAAACTGAGAATTAGTAAAAACAAAACCAGCAGTAATCATTGCATTGAGGAGAGAGAGATGGAGACATATGTTTGTTAATGAAAAAAATAATGGTATGTCAGATGCTGAACTAAACCAATTTTTATTTGAAAGAAAATGTCTTACAAAGCTGAATTTGAATGCATGTCTTCCAGAACGAACTGTCATGCAGGACCAGGCACTCCCTTTTTTATTGTGTAATTGTTTGGGAGCTGTACTGCACTCCAAAATACAAACATAATATCCCACTGTGGGATTAGTATTTTGCCTTCAGTGGTGGTAGCAGATTTTTCTTCTCAATATATGTTAAGATTTTTTCTGTTTGTCCTACAAAAAAACCCTACAACAGTAACTAAGAGCCGAACTTTTAATGCTGACTCAGATGCCCCTCAAGCTTCAATTCCACTGGGCATCAATGAGGAGCAACGGAGCAATGGAAAGATAAATTCACTCACCGCAGCATTTTCATACAAGGAAGGAGATAATTAGGGAAGCAGAATTACTATTACTAAGAATACCTAAAGAACTAATTTTAGGGTCCAACAGATGACCTGTACCAACAGGGCATCTCAGGTAAGTAAATACTTTCTTTGTATTTACATTTAACACCATAAGTGTATTTTCCTGCTCTCTCTGTTTCGCTACCACAGGCCTAAGCATCCAAAATCCTAATAGGCAAAATCACTGCCTAATTTTTCCAATTGTTAAATGCAAATCACAAACACTGAAAAATTAAATTAATAAATTCTTGGACAGTGTATGTTAGTAATTACAGTCACTGAGACCTAACCAGTTTCTACCAGATGTTGGGAGACTGAAACGACAGAGCCTGAGAGAGGCTTAAATTCTTTTTTTCTCATTATCAGTAATAAAACAATAGTTTCTGCTCTCATCGTGACAGCACATCCTCCTTCACATCCTCTACCAGCAACCGCTCTAAGTTAAGAGTACACAGAGAGACTTAACCTAATTATAAAGCAAGCAATAGTAAACATATTTTTACAGGACACTCATCTTTCAAAGGGAAAAAAAATAAAACAATGTAAACCCCAAAATAAAACACACGAGAGAGAAAAAGAAAATCGGAGGCCCTGTGAAGGAGGAGACAGAAAAAAATCTAGCACAAATCAGTTGCATGAATTTGTAACATCAGCTCCATTCCTCAAATGCTGTGAAGGAACATGGTATGCAGACTAAACCTTCCAGCACTGATCCTCAGCATCAGTGAATCCAGTTAATCATCCAGACTCAATGTAGAAGAAGATAATGTGCATTTTATCTCTTATCAGGGCAGGCCATCTTCCAAACAAGGCCCATTAAACTGTCAGATTTATTATAAGCCTAACAAATGCAGTTAAAGAATAAATGAGGATTACACCTTCAAAGCTGCTGTTTCAGTCTGAAAAGTAGCAAACAAAAGGTAAACTACCATATAGCGGACAATCAGGTAGCAGGACTATACTACCACCCTTCCAGCACACCAATACATGCATTTAGTGTACATACAACTGATAAATACAGAAGTGATTTAAAGTCACTGTCTTATTGAGTAACAAAACAACAAAAATACTGTTTACTGACCCAAAATATTACAAGACAGTGAAAAGTTTGGCAAAAATTTTCTCTAACAGCCCAATTTAAAAATACAACCAGCTCATATTCCTGTGGTTAATTATAAACTCAAACATACATCCATTATAATTCATACTTTTTTCCTGTGAAGTTCTCATGACTAGAAGCTTTCAGTCTTGGTTTCAAAATTACTGATGTACTCCGTATAGCATTAATTCTGGTAGAAGCCAGAGGAAAGTTGGAAGTCACATGCAACTTCTGATTCTTCACATTTTTTCCTGCTTATGAACTCTTTTTTCACTGGCTCCCTTTCTGAATCAGAAAATATCTAATATTGATACATACTGCAATCTTCAACCCTTTTGAAGAAGGCAACATTTGCTAGCCACTTTCCCTCGCCCCAAAGGAAATCGCTGTCAGAGGCAGGATAAGATGCTAGATCAGAGAGTGGAGTCACTGGAGCCTAAGGCCAACCCTTTACTGGTGAGCCACAGCAGTTCAGGAGGAAGGGTTGCTTTGACTCCCAGTACTATTCATTGTAGCACCCATCAGAATCCTAATCAGCTAATTGAGCCTGCCCGCCCCACACACCACACTGCGCTAGGAAAAGCTCAGCCTCCTCACGTGCAAGCTTTCTCTTGCATGGGTATTTCGACAAATCCAGGGAGACATGGATAAGGGTTTGGAAAAGAGTAAAAAAATACAGGTAAAAATCAAGGGAAATAAAAGGAGCGGGGAAAAAAGACTGTATTGTCTGGTAAAATTAAATTAAAGCAAGAGATCCACCACTAAAAGGTTTGACAGAAAAGAAAGTTAAAGATACATTAAACCACCCTCCTGCATGCCCAGTATACAAAAGCCACATGTTCTACAACCAATTTACTATACCCATCTTTCATCACTGACACCTAGAATTGGGATATACCCCAAACCAACCAATGCCAGTCTGCCAAAATAAGCAAGGTGTCCAACACCTTGGCTGGTGATGGTAACCTCACATTAAAAATACAAATTAATTTATTCAAGGGTATGCTTTTTTCCTGAAACAGCACTACCACTTTCACTATAGATGAAACTGCCTAAAATTTTTGCCACCCTACAACAGTCACACAGTATAAAGCAAAAACAGAAAACAGAGTTTCTATAAGGAAGGTGGTAGCAGCCAGCTGAAAAACTCTAGTCACCTTTAAAGGATTTGTACTAAAATCTGATGGGCACCTGCAGCCTTTTCCATCTGAAAATAACACTTGTTACTTCGAAGATACAATTTCATTGAAAGACAGCCTGTTAGAGGTACCATTAAAACAAGATTTATGGTAATATTTACTAAATTCTACTGTATTCTTGAACTCCACAAACTATAATTAAGAAAAGGAACATAATTTACTAGCAAATGCCATTGAGCCTGTGTATGAAAGAACAAAAAACTGGCTCCAACACCTACTACTCACATTTTTGCTCAGTCTACAAAAAGCCGTAACAGACTATAAACAAATGTTTAAGCCAAAGGCTCCTTCCTCAACAATATCTTTTCCCTCACTCCTGGGTAATGGCTTTAAGAGTGGTGTATTAGACAGTAAGAAGAAGACATATTCCATTTGCAGCCTGAAAGCCAATAATGCTCATGAATTTTTTACCTGAAAGACACTTCAAGATGCCACTGGGAAGACTGTCTAATAAACACATTAGGCTGCAAATGGGCAGCAGCAGCTCTTTAACACATGCTGTAACAATCAAATAAATGGCTAACATTAATGTTGAGTGTTACAGACTGGTATTTAATAGGACTTTCTTTAAAATCCACCTAAATCTTGAAGGAGAAAGAGGTTTTTCTCAGCTACTCAAAACCACAGGTTTGAGGAACCCCTGGTTCTGCTTGAGTCTTTGCAAAAACCCCTCCAGGCTGACTCCAGCACTGTAAGATGGCTCCTACCTTCTGTATTCCCATAGGCTAAGGCTCTTAACAGAGCCACTCACTCAGCTGCTTACGGATTAGCCTACGTCAGCTACCTCTAATATGCCCAGGAATAGCAAGACTAGGCTTTAATAAGACAACAGAGGAAAAAATATCAGAGGAAGAAAGTACCAATTTTTTATATAACATACATGAGGTCTGCTCCATTTCCAGTTTTAAAGAGGAAAAGGTCTGTTTTCACCAAAACATCATCAAAGAGGAGGCAGGTGGTACTACTGCAAAAAATTGTTCAAGACTCTATTGTAATTTCAGGTTTGGGATTCTACCTCTCTCTTGTTATCAAGAATTGTTTCTGATACTTAATACTCAAGGACAAAAGAAATGTAGCTTAATACCACTAAAGCTCCCCTTAAAACACCAGATTATAAAACAAAATACAATGCCAGAACATTAGTTCTATCTATGCCAGTCACTCTTGCATCCTTTTGTTTGTCATGGGTAGCTAAGTTCAAAAAAAAAAAAGAAAAAAGAAAACAAAAGTCATTCAAAAACCATTTAACCTTCTAGGTTGCATTTGATAAGTATCAAACCATGGCTGCAGAAAATATTAAGCCTGCAAGCATTTTCACTAGAAAAGGAGGAGTCCAAATTCCCATGTTTATTTAATCTAGAATTTTTCTTATAGTTCACAATTATTAACAACTTTACTTATGAGACTGATTCAGAAGCCTAGTATTTCAAATCTACTGTGATCGAAAGTAAAACTTTGTGAATAACATAGCTGACAAATGAAGCAAATCTAACAACATAGAAAAGGATATTATTATAGGAAATTCTGTATTTAAATAGCTTTCATTTCCAGTTGATGATACTTCTGGAACAGTGAGCTAAGCATATTTTAACTCCTACTGAGTCCTCTCTGCCAATCTCAGTTTCAAAACTGTTACTTGTCCACTGAAATTCCCACACCAACTTTCACCCCCCAGAAACCACCAAAGAGCAAGGGGAAAACCAGACCAGAGAGAGGGGAAGAGTGAAACAACTGCTCTCACAAGTGTAAGGCACCATGGAAAAACTCAAATCCGGGAACATTTTCTAACCTCATAAATGTAACTGATACAAATGTATACATTACTTACAATACCAGTAAGCTTATACAGTTCAGTGTGATTTTCAAGATGCCTATCTTAGCAGTGAGAAAAATATGACAGATCACAAAAGACAAGGGCATTTAAGCATCTCTGTGGTGTGGGCATGCCTACATTAGGACTTAACTCCTGACAGTTAACTGCCTGTCAAATACCAGTCTGTTTACTTTAGATAAAACATATTCCATTAATAAAAAGCTCAGGAAACTGGGTTCCAAAAGGGTAAAAAGTAAAAAGCCGAGGGCAAGCCAGAGAGAACAGCACTGTGTTTCTGCATCAGTTGTATACAGTAAGTAACCCATAGACTTATTGAACCTATACACAGAAATATCAAACCTATCATATCTGAATTAGAGTTCCATCACTTATCAATCTCAGTTTCAATGACTTCACACAGCTAGAGAGGTGTTGGTCCTCCTGGTCACCAGTATCAACGTAGCATCTTTACATGCTCAGGTACAATGTAGCACCTCTACACTCTCAGGTACAACGTGATGTGCAACCCAAGCTTGCACTGAAGTCTCAGCAAGAAATGCTTATGTTGCATGCCACCTTTCATAGCTCTAACCTGGTTGTCAAAATAATGTTCCTTCAGTCCCAGAGTAGATACTGTTATTGAAAACACATGACCTTACTGAAATTTTTGTGGCAGTTCTGAAAGCCCACCTCTGTTCTTCTCTGGTGCCTAATCAAAAATTGAACTCATGTTATTGATTTACACGTAGCTGCCGCACTAAGAGGGTTTATTTTTCTCTTCTACCAAACCACCCATTACTAGGAAGCATGTTGAAACTTCAGGCCATTCTTTCAAATGCCAAGCACTGCATTAAAACTCTGATTTGCAAGAAGTGTACCTAAACATTACCTAAAGCATTTCTACACATTTTGACATTGTTATGATGGCGAACGAATAACATACTCCACACATACCTACCTACAAGTAACACCTATATACTCCACACTTCCTTCTAAAACATTGAGATGCTCTCATAAGCATGCATATAAGTTAACAGTGTATAACAATACAGTTTCAATTTAAGAATCAAGAAGTCAAGCTGCTTTGTTCCAGAAGGTTGGAAGTTAACAACAGACCTACGTTCAAGTTAAATAAATGCTAGTACTCAGCTCCACAAATGGCCACAGACAGTCATAGTAATGTTAACAGCTGGCTATGAGGTGAATTCGACTTCACGTTGACGTCCTCTGTCAGTCAGGGATGTGGCTGGTGCCCACACAGGATTCAGAACCCTGCATCACTTCTTGAAATTGTATACCCAAGTCATCTTCTTCAGTACAGTGCCTGGCTTACCCATCCTCTCTGCCTCTGAAATGCATTTAGAGCATCTCCCCTAGAAAACTCGGTGTCCTTCCTCAGCCTAAGGTGGTTTGCCTCAGCCCTGGTCCCAGATGGTGCCCTGGTGACAACGACATGGTCCTGGATGCTATGGGAGAGACCAGAGGGAGTTTGGCCCCTATCCCGTGTTTGCATGAACAGGTAGTTCCCCTCAGCGGGTGCTTCCTGCTGATACTGGTACCCATGCCAGTATCATCCATTTGTACTGGAGCAGCAGTGTAAGAGCTGGGAAGTAAAAAAAAATTATTACTCTTTTCTTATTAAAGTTGGAAGAACAACCAATTTAATACATGGTTTTTGAGACAGTACAGCTATACGCATAAAAGATTATACTTGTATCATCTCCCAATATGCAGAATTACAGTTTTGTACTTAATACAGATGTATGTTAGATGTATGCCAAACTCCTGGCAAAGCCACTGAGAGTACTAACTACGCACATTGTTACTAAGCACAAAAATCAAAACTAATAGAATAAATTATGCTAAAGCCACCCACAAGTGTCTTGCAAACACTTACGATGTACGATTAACTCGATAAAAATTAAATGTCCATAGTAGCCTGTACACCCTAATCAAATACATTCTTAATACACCCATGAGTTTAAAAACTGATCGATGAACACAAATAACAATTACTAATGACTTCAGATTTCATGTCGGTCTTCATTCTATTTGCTTTAGTAAAATACCGCAACCAGCAATAACAAAAGAAGATGAAAGTTTAATTGTCATTTTAAAGCATTTAAAAGGAAAACACAACTCAAAAATCTTGTTGCCTTAGTTAGTCAACTGCCAAGGAATAAAACCTTGTGGACACAAGCTTTGTACCCACAAGTGTGTGTATACATATATATACACACACACTTATATATGAATACAGACTATCACCAAATAAAACATACATAGGAATAGCTGTATAAGTCAAATGAAAGAGACATTTAGTTAGCGACTAGTCTGTCACGGAAGTTAATAGCAGATGCCTCAGTAAAAAGTACAAGGCAGCTGCAGAATGATCCTTTCCCCCGGTGTCTCCTCTCTCTGTCTCTGACAATCAGCGGTTCAAGCTTAGCTGTGGTGTTGCTGTCCCTCCTCCTCCCTCTGAACCTGTCTTCAGTTGTGCCTAATTCCTTCTTAAATCCATATATACCTTTGGCCTCCACAACACTTACAGGCAACACCTTATAAGCTTTACCACAGCTCCCTTAGCAGAAATGACACTCTGGAAAAAAAAATGAAGAGTTCTAAGGGGATGCTATGACTCAATTGAAATAAATCAGCATTTTATCACTGACTTCACTGAAGCTTGGATTTTCCTCCTAGTCTACTAGAGGAAGATGTCAAACTGTTATTTCTCTCTTTTGTAGGACATAAATCACTCCATGGGTCTGACACAACTATGCTTGTATCCTGCAGCCCAAGGAAAACAAGGTTAGTCTACTATTAAAGCTGAATGTTCATTACCAGCCATTTTATTCTCTTTGTAAAAATAACCTGAAATTAATTTGTGTTAATAATGAAACCATTTACGGTAAAGAAGAACCACAAGTGCTAAGAATGAATTAGCATATATTCCAAGTATTTTTAATTTTGGAATATAATGAAATATAATTACTAAAGAGGGGAAGAAACACCCACTACATTCAGAGAAGGAGTTGACCAGAAGCCTGCAATACACTGCCTCAAAGTAAAAAATAACACACATTTAAAACTAGTTGGACTGAACACCTGGAAAAACTTCAGGAAAAGCAACAAAAATAATTTTATTACCATGCAGTTCTAACAAGTTTATTCATGAGAATCTTGTGTTAGATGGTTGCTCAATCACAACAGCCTATGCTATCAGGAATGGAAAATCAGAGCACTACAGAATCTTTATGAAGTTTGTTTAGGGACAGCGTGCATAGGAGAAAATTAAATGGGAACAGCAAAGAGGAGATTCAGGTACAACACACACTGCAAATTAAGTGCATTTACCATAAACTTTTGGTTTGATTCTTCATTTAGGATTTTCATCAAATTCCTGCGGTCTTCCTTACACTCTGTATCCTCACATCCCAGACAGCCCTTCCCAATCTCTCACTGTACAACTCCAGCTATCAGAGAAACTACCCGCAGGGTCAGCCACAGTCTCCCAGGTATTGAGAGTAGCTCACTTCTGAAAGACACAGGCTTTCAAATCTTACCCCTCACCTTCAGAGACTAAAGCATTACTTGCTAATAATAATTTTTAGTCCAATTCAGGCATCCTTCTAGGCCTGCCACAGCTGAACGTAAGCGAGTAAGAAAAGCTAAGGAGGAATGCAGGCAGTAAGACGACTCCATTGGGATTTCCTTGCAGGTACAGTGATTATCAACTTACAGACAGTCTTCTCGTTTACTCAGCTCAGACAGCTTGGCTTGTAGACCAGTCCTCAGTCCTTAACTCAGCTTTCTTCTTGCAATTGTGCAGCTATTCTGTAGTAGTGTGCTAACAAATTTATTGCATTTATTAATGAAGTAGATTCTGAGAATCAAGGTTGTTTTCACACCTTTCCTCATTTTTTTCCCCTGTTCCTAGTCTAACTAACTAACTAACTAAAATCGCACTGAAAAATCTAACCAGCCAGCTGACTTCCTAATGACATTTGTTATTAAATATCGTGCTAAGAACTCTGGAGTGAAATGAAATATTTCAAAGTCCTCCTCTAGCTCAGACTTTCCAAGAAGGGTTTTTTTCTTACAACATGGTGTATTTTGTAATGTAGTCATGTCTCCCCTCCTTCCTTGCACAAGAAATTTACCTTACAAAGATGACAACAACAAAGAAGAAAAAAAAAAAAAAGAGCGCAAAACTTTTTGAACACCACCAGTGTAACCTTTATGACTACAGTAGCATACAGAATTTTGAAGAGTGGGCAGACAAAATGACTCTGGTCAAAGATAATGTTTGAAGTTTTATATATGCTACATACCATACTTCTGTAAGAAATTGCTTATGAAAAAAAACACCCAGACTTGAGTTTTGTGAGAACACGGAGCCACCTGATGAACACAGTCTACACAAAAGGTTGATTTTGTTCAAATTTCCCCCCTTAATACATCCTAAAAGGCATCAGACAAATCAAAATGACCGTACAAGCAACAAAAATCTATTTTTCTACAAAACATAGGTGCCAACATTTTCAGTATGCACTACTCGGCCCCCGCTATCTTGTTAGATCTTCCGTAATGAAATAAAGGAAGAAAACACAAGAAGCAGAGAGGAAGTTTCATTGTTCTTGCGGCTTCGACATTTGGTGCCACGAACGTGACGGGCTCTCAAGCCTCTACTCAATGGCACCGCCTGCCTCAGGCCTCTGTATCAAGATGTAGGTATATTGCAATTAAAATAATCAAACCAAGACAAAAGAGAACAAGCAAATAAATAGCGCTAACTTGTTTATGTTTCTGGCTCTGCCCTCACAGTATGAAATAAAGTCTCTTCAAACACATACTACGTTAATTTGAAAAACAATAATATTTTCCTTCCCCCCTCCTATCTCAAAGTAGCATGAGTTTTTCAAAGTCCTAAATAAAATAAACTAAGGCATTTCCTGTATGTATTTAGTTAATTATTAAACGGATTCTAAGCATGATAGTCACCACCACTATTTCAATATGAGTCCAGGAAAACACACTTTTAGCAAACTGCCAGTGCACTGCAGTAATGACTAGTTATATGCATCTTCGCAATCCTACCCTTAACTTTGGAGGCAAAATTCTAGACAAGTGACAATCAGCACTCCTACGCAAATCCAAACACTTCATCTTATCTTTTTTTTGTGGTCCGGAATTAGTATTATTGCTGTGAGGTAAAGAGCAATGCTAGGCTTAATGCTGTGTACGACAGGAAAATAAAGCCAACAAGCCTGCAATAACTTCCCAAGCAGGGGAGACAGCATACTATCTTCACTTACTACAAGTAACCATCTATAACCTTTTTCAGGGGATATTATTATTTAATTAATCTGCAATATTAAATGTTGTCCTCCCAAGGTTAAAAGAAAGGTAAATACTGCCAAGATATTTAATGACATCAGCATGCATAACCATGAGATAAATATGAGGTCTGAAGATTAACTGAATGTCATTCTGTTTACAGGATCGCATACTTGTAAAGAAAACTATTAAGATTAGAGAAAAAGTTATATAACGACTATGAATGTTTTCGTGTGTTTTTTCTACTGAAGCTCGTGGTCAGAAAGAGAAAGCTTTATTGCAAAAATGTCTCAGTCTTACTTACTCTGTACTTTTTTCATGTGCACAGAAATTACTGAATATTGAATAGTAATTACTGCAATGAAAAGACACTTTCAGGCTCCACCTCCTCATGACAGTGGGAAAATATAGATGGGTTTGTGTATTATTCTGGATGCCAGAAAACTTGCTTACAAAAATATTTCCTGTGCAGTGACTAAGATATATTTAGCCTCGTAAACCCATAAAACTGTCACAGGCAACCACAAGTACACCTGTAGCCGTTAAAAAGGGGGGAAACTACAGAAACTGGAGAATCAAATTTACATTATTTCTTTGTATTTGTTATTTAGAAACATTATCTTTAAACTCTCTTGCTCAAAATTAGCTCTTCCTCCCACCCCCCCAAACCAACACCTCCCTTGCCCGCCCCCCCAACATCCAGACACCTACAATGCTCACATGTGAGCACACATACGTGCAAAAAGAGAGCACTAACAATGAAGTCACGGCACTTCAGAAACACACCTTGTCGTCTTCCAGCCTTTGCAGTTGAAGGCAGATCTCACTAGTATTTCTGTGTCTTCAGATCAAGATGTAGATAAATTCCCCATCCATCACACTGGCTTTTTATTAAAAACAGGAGGAGGAAAAAAAAAAAGGAAAAAAAGTAAAAAAAAAAAAAAAAAAAAAGGAGACAATTACCAGTAAATTTACAGCCTTAAAAATATCAGCTCTCCATTATCCCAAACCAGTGTTATGTCTTGATGTAAACCAAAGCACATGCTGAGTGAGGACGTGCGCACACAGCAGCTTATCATCTCTGTCATCTGCTTCTAATGACAGCTGACAAACTGGCCACGCTAATCCTTCCCTAACTGCTGATCAGAGAGATCCCCCTTTGACAATCCAGCATGGTGGAGTACTCGAAAATTCCTCCTGCTTCTGTTCTGTTGCTGCTCTAAAAAGCAGTTTCCTTTTCATTGAGATAATAGCCTTTTCTGCAGTCACGTGGCGCCCGGGCTACATTAGCAGAGCTTGATGATAATAGACAGAGTAACTCCCCTCCCTCCCTTCTGCTGATTTTAAGGGTACGACTCCAGGAGAAACCCAAACCCGGCAGACTTGAAATAATTTTGCATCTTCCTTTATCGAAAAGCAAACTGTGCTGTTGGAGAAGAGGAATGCGTGCGCTCTCTCTACTTCTTGCATCAAACCTAATTAACGAATACGGTTTTAGGCAGTGCCTTCGTTGGGGCGCACACACGGGTCATAAACATGTCATATGAGACTAAACTGAATATTAAGCATGCTTAATACTGAATAGATGGCATGCCAGAATTGCTCTTTTTCCCCTAGAGTACTTTAATTTTTTGCTCTTAATTTTAGTTCTGCTGCAATAAATACTCTTCTCTCAGCAACATCGTATGGTTCAACTCCTCCCAGCACCCAACTCTCCTGCAAATACGAAAAAGCATAAATAACAAATGATCTGCACTACAACCTCCAGTGTGCTTCCCTTTTTCGTCTTCTTTTTTTTTTTTTTTTTTTAAAGTAACATCATTTATCTTGCTTCAGCTCAGTACCCTGACAAACATCTTAAGCATGTTTTAAATACACTGCCCAGTGGGGAAACCTACCTAAGCTTCAGCTTCAGAGTTCCCATCCCTCCTGAGTGCCAAGCCCCGGACGGGTTTGCACCTCACTGTTCAGAAGGTTTCCTGCTTGTAAAAGGCAAAGTATACAAGCAAACATACTGCTCTGTTCTACCTTCACTGAAATATTTCACAGGCTGAAAGCAGAACCTTTCCTCTTCTGCGCTAGCACACTGTTTCCCTGTTACCTTGGCGCACAGCATAAAGACATCCAATTTATCCCCCCCGGGTCTGTCCACCTCTGACAGCGCTGGGCAGTGCAAGAGGGCACGGACCAGCACAGCCTTTCAGCTGACATTTCAGTGTTGGGGTTTGCAAACTGTTTCAGAAAGCTGTGGATGAAGCATCTTAAAGTTATTTGCAAGCCCGCAAAACAATTTTTGCAGCTTTATACCCACTCTTTTCCAATCTGATTAGGAAACAGAATTATCTCCTTTTCTCCTTTTACTTCCATCTTTTCCCATTACACCAGATCATTCTCCTTAAAGATGACATTGATCATAAACTTACAGTTTCTCCAGAAATTGAAAAGGTTAGTGCTAGAGACTGTGGTTGTACTTATAGGGAAATAAGGTGGAAATTGTGATGAAATAGCGGCTATCCCATACACACCATCTTTGCCAACGTTGCCTGTCACCTTTTCTGTTTAATCCTCTCCCCAGAGACAGCCTTCCTCAGGGAAGGGGCCCTGCCCAAGGCTCTGGGGGATCCCTGCTCCTAGGCTACGATCAAAGCTGAGGCATAACCTGTCTGCAGCTGAGGAGCTGGAAACAAAACGGGAATGGGGTCCTTTCTGTAGCAGCATGAATCCTCTTTTCTACTCTTCCCTTTTCCATGCTTTAGAGAGAATCTGTGAGAAAGAGCCTCAGTCCAGGAGGAAATAATCTGGTTCCAAAAGGAGGCTATATAATACACTACATTCAGCAGAAAAACATATAAACATATACACTAAATTGAGAGGAGTTTTTTTTGCCAGTGCTTTCTAAGTATGTCCTTCCATCTGAAAGCGCCACACTACATAGGGTAAGCAAAATGAACATTATTGGGAGCACATATAACTTTAAGCCCAATAGAACAAGAACTGCTTTGCGATCTTAACTTTCTTTTATTAAAACAAATTGTCACTTGCATTTTCCGTATTAATTCCTTAGCTGAAGGAAGGTGCATCAAGCATACTGGTTAAATTGGAAAATGATACAAATGTGGGAAAAACTGTGAGGATTACAGAGAGCATCTCTGATATTCAGGAAAATATATTAATAGACAAGCACCAGAAGGAAAATGAGCTTTCACAAGAACACACACACACAAAAAATACTTCACTTTTGAAGTACAAATCTAAGGAAAACAAAAAATGCAAGCCTACCAGTCAGATACCATAGGTAGAACTGTACTGCTGACATCTGCAGGAATTGTAAGAGAATAAATTCAAAGACAACACAATATGGTGAGCACAAACACAATCACCACAGTGTTAGGGAAGGAATTATGTGTAAATAAAAAGGAGGAGGTAACAGAAAAGGGTCGTTTTAGCAATAAAATACGAATTGAAGACGGAAAGCAGTGAAAGTATACAGATGTTGTTAAAAAGATTGCTTGGTGAAGAACAGAGTACAGATAAAGCAAATGGAGAAGAGGGAACCCATCACTGTAATGCACAGACTGATTCTAGACAAAAAGGGAAAGAAGAAATAAGTGAAAAAATATTCCAGTTAGAAAACACCAGTCTGAATATAAATAAGGAAACCTGCAACTGCAAAGGAGGAAAGGCTCTTTGGTTTTATCAGGCAGTGAATACACACTTCCAATGGAAATGACAGAATTGTTGCTTCCTTTCAAATACAGTTTCACAGGAATCGTGCACATAATTTGGGAATGAGCAGGTGATCAGGATCAGACAGACATCTTACACAGCAGAAGAGGTTCATCTAAGTTTTCTCTAAGAAATATATTTCATTAATACTTCATTTTGTTTGCCCAGCCATAGGTGGCTTTGCAGTAGACATAGGGAAGCTGTACCTTCACTGAAACATCTACAATTTTTGGTTTAACATATCAAATAATTGAAATTGCTAAACAGAAAACTGCTTTCATTGCATGCATTTCACAGTTCTTTTGAGTTTGTGCTTTCTTTTTCTTCCTTTATTTTCTCTTAAGAAAGAGTGAATTGGGCAGAGACAAGAACGTATCACGACACAATCTGGTGTTGCTTGCCCTTCTTCTAACATACCTGCACCTGAGGCAA
This sequence comes from Haliaeetus leucocephalus, assembly GCF_000737465.1. Lineage (NCBI taxonomy): Eukaryota > Metazoa > Chordata > Aves > Accipitriformes > Accipitridae > Haliaeetus > Haliaeetus leucocephalus. The sequence goes on along the minus strand of NW_010972942.1, from coordinate 6,745,937 downwards.
GGACTGGTAAAGCAATCCCAAAACATCTTTCAGTCTTTTTAATCCCCAAACATGATTTTTTTAGTCCTTTCTCTCACACTCTATACCACATCCAGAAGGATCCAATTCCACCTTCATAATCCCTTCAATCCTCTCAGTTTGGAGTACCCAAAGGGGCACCATAATTGCCAGCTATAGTGATGGCCCTTGTTTACACCACAGAATAGTAAGACACTTCAAAATGTGTTTGAAAGATTACAAAGCTGACTTGCTAGGCTTTATTCAAGGCAAGAGGCCACTGACTGTTAGGAAAGCTGACTAAGCAGCATTAAGTACTGCTTGTGAGAAAGACTGGAAGGGCAAAGCCCCGCACCAGCACAGAGAACGACAAGCAGAAACTACTAGGACTGACTGCCAAGAAGCACAATAAGGATATTACTGCTCAGGCCAGGAACAAAGACAGTACAAATATCTTTTTCATGTGTTACATTTCAGTAAATGTAGAAGCAAGCATCCAGTTTTCAAATATTAGGTCAATTTTAAAAATTCTTCTATTTGAGCACTAACAAAACCATTATGGCTTCCTCATCAAAACTGGAAACGTGTTACTTACGTGTCAACGATACTAACATTTTACCAGTTCAGGAACTCCTAATTCACCACTACTTGAAAACGAAGTAGATTTTTCTTTTTCCTTTTACCAGCTGAAGAAAAAGAAATAGGATACTGTAGATAAATCTAGTTTTTCTGAGCTTTTCATCTCCTCTTGAGGGACACAAGAATCATATCAAATGTATTTCCACTGGAATTTGGAGCACTTGGCATTTCTCACAGTCAGTCTCTGTATTAACAGTACATATGCCTACAGTGCTAAGTACCTTGCGACTTCTGTCCATACGAGGGCAATGAAAAGACACTCCCTCCTCTCTCAACCTCTCAGATATTACTGTTGACTTCTCTTCGTAGTATCAAAATGTCCGTGCTTCTTGAACTCAGCTTACCAAAGCTCTCATAACTTCATAAGCATGCACCCAGCCACCCACTCAGAGTATTCTGTGTGCAAGTTTCTGCAATATCTAACTGGACAGTTCAATACTGCAGTGTGTGCTATATATAGCAATTAAGTTCTGTAGGGGCACGTCCATTGACAATTGTGGTGATTTTTTTTTTTTTTTAGTATAAGTTTGGTGACTATGGTTAACTGAGATTTTTGAGTAATGGTTGGTTGGGATTTCGTCTTTTTTTTTTTTAAAGTCTCTACTGCTTCACTCGCTTACCTTTAATTAAGAAGGCATATGAGAGAAGAAAAAGGGGTTCTTTCAGTGCAACCTGGAAAATGGTCAACTGGCTCAGCTCTTTCTCCTTTTGTGAACTAAAAAAGGGTCAGAGTCTCTGCTTTGGGGTGCTTGCCAGTGCTCTCTAGGGGTTATACACAGCAAGGTGCTCTCTGGTGGAGATGGGCCTCAACCCACAGAGACCCAAGTTCAAGCCAGCGAGTTGCTTCCATCCGCACTGACAGCACACGAGAGGAACTCAAGCACAGGAAGTTGAGCAAGCAGAGAAAACCAGAACTAGAATGGAAATACTACAGCATAGAAATAAATGTTGTATTAACATGATACGTTAACATAAATGTAATAACATCTAGTGCTACCATCGGTTTTTAATGGAATGTAGCTAAATTATGAAGAATCCAGGATTTATTTTTTTTAAGAGAATGACTTTCAGCTCTACAGAATGTGCCTTTCACTGAATGTATTTTTTAAATCAGCTCAAACTCTTTATTTCACCTCACCCCAGAACAGAAGTACTTATATGGGAAAAGACTTCTAATAATAAAAGGTTCCTGAAACCTGCAGACCAACAGCTGGCAAGATTCAATGGCTCAGATTTAAATTAGATAAAAGTTTAAATTAGACAAAAGTCAGACTAGAAAATGTTTGTTATTAATAGTGGAACAAAATCATACTAATTCACCCAAGGATAAGGTAGGTTTTCTTTAATGTTGTCTCAGCTAGAAACAAAGATATTTCTAAACGACATCATATGGCTCAATCAAGGTAGAGGATTAAGGAAGAAATCATTTGGTGAAATTTTATGGTCTCTGATAACCAGGCAGGGCAGCACAGTGTAACGCTCCATCTGGCCATAACAGCAACGCTGTGTGAACTCAGCAAGATTTGATAACATTGCCTGTGGTTTTCCTTGAAACAGAAAATTGCTGTTGTGTTTAATGCAAGTGGGACCTCTACCTTCAGTTCAGGATACAGCAAATTACTCTACCATACCTGGTAATGAATATGTGGGTCTCTGCACCTAGACCTCTCTCCAAAGAGAAAGTTAACATTTCCCAGTAAGTCATAAAAGTCTCGTGTCGCGTCTGTGTTCAGTAGTTGTCTTCTAACTGCTAGTGGTTTGCAGACATTGCCATGCATTTGAGAAGCCAGCTCCCATGAGCAGCAAGGAGGAAACACACAGAGGCTATCCTGCAGACCCTGAAATTCTGGGCTTTCACATTCCTCCAGGAGACCTCACTGAAGAAGGGAGACTCCACCAATTACAACTAGATTCACATGGGAGAAACTGGAACACAGGGACAGTCGCTCTTTACAAATTTAAGAATAAATAATAAGACAATTTAATGCTGCATCACCCACTCTAGCCAAATCTTACAAACATGTCAAACAGCACTAAGGCAGTGTAAATGCTGAACAGTAAACAGTGATGAACAGTAAACACTGAAAACTGACCTCTTGCTTTAACCATTAGGAATTTAGTGCACAGTAAAGCAGGGTCATGCCCCAAATTTTGGTGTTATTAAACATCCAGAGTATCAGCGGATTATACGAGGTACAGAAGAGAAACTAAAGAAAGTTAGCTTTTCTATTAAGAATTTTAAAGTGTTCTGGTGATACTTTCTATCAGTATCAGACAGAATAATGAAAAAACCCCTGTTTAACCGAGCCCAAGCACAAATACTCCTGAAAACTACAAGGACTGTCAGAGATAACACTATTTGATGAGAAAACCAAGAGCCAGACTGCAGCCTACCAAGTAAAACAAAAGTGAAAGGAAAAGCAGCAGCAGCTGGAATTCATTTGATTTACAATCAAATAATTAAATACTCTCACCTTTAGGACAATTGGTCTGTGCTCCTTTTTATGATGTTGATGCGCCAAAATTGAGATGTAACTGAAGTATTGTGAAAATTTAAGAACTTCAAATTTTACTTGTTGAGGGTAAAAGATAAAAAACCCCAAACCTTGTGCTAATACAATGGCAATCACTGAATGTAGAGTATTAAGAAATATTTAAAACAATCACAGTTACATATTCCAAGAGAAACCGGATTCGTTCACTTCTCATCCGACAAAAGCGCAGGTTTGCTACTAGTGCCAGTAATAACAAATGGCACCTCTAAAACATGGAATACAATAGTAATTTCATCTAAATAAAGAAACAGCAAAATTTAGGCATGCTGGTAATTATTTGCAGTAGAAATGAGACGTAACATTCTAACAGAGACCTAATTCTGAGCAGAAATGCTACATAATCTCAAATAACCCCCAGTGTGGTTAGCATGGAATACTTAAGTCTATGATAAGAGAGGAAACATGTCAGGACTTGGGTCTATTTCTAACTCCTAAGAGAAAAGTTCAACACACTGAATTCCAAAACAGAAATCTATTTTTCAACTTCAGTTTGTTCTTTTTTCCCTAAAATTAACTGCAAAGTAGGTGCATATGTATGACTGAAGGGAAAGGCTCAGAAACACCATACAGCTCAGTCATTTTAATCTGAAATATTTAGAACATACAGCAAAACCTGTCCCATTCTGAGAACTCCTACACACACATATTGATGTTATATTGTACATCAATATGAAAAATCAGACGCAATCCTTGAAAATAGATGTCAGGCACATTACAGCTGCTACCAACTTCAAATAGCAGGGCTGACAGATCTTCCCTCAATGTAAAATTAGTGGCCCCTACCATGTTTACACATTTTAAATTTTCCACAAAAGCAATCTCAAAAGCATTACTTTAATCTAACAAAAATATCAACAATATGGACGGCACGTTTCATTTTCTTAAAGGCTGTGCCTGAGCATGTTGTACTGAAGCACGAGATGACACAAGGTCAGCTAAATGGGGAGAAAAGTCAAGTTTGGAAGAATACATGGCTATTTCATTGCTTTGCTTTTAGCAAAGAGACTCCCATCTTTCAAACACATGGCTGTGATGACTCTCTCATCTTGAAACTGCAGTACTTCACAGTTCACAGGACTATTTCTTACAATCCTTAGCAAATCACCCTTAATATGAGATTTGTGAGTTATTTAGATTTTTACAAATTGCCTGTCCCAGCTTCTTAAGAACCCACATTTTCTAAGCTTCAAGTTAATAATGTAATAATAAATAACACTGTATAAGCCATTTACCTTGAGTGAAAAGGGTATCCTTCTGAGAAGAGAACAGCCAAGTCCCTGAAATGAACTGTCCTTTCTCCTGTGCAATTTCTTTCCCAAAACTACAGAGAAAATAGGCAGGGCATGCAATGCATCAAGACAAAAATGCCTCACAGAGAACATTTTACTGGCAGTTTTAACAGCAGTATGGCAAAAGACAGAGATGATCTGTGAAATAATCTGGATGTAAAGTCATATACGGCTTTCAAAAGTCAGAAATTCAACCACAAGCCAAGAGACAACCAAAGCAACTGTGAGAGACCTGATGCGCTCTTGTGCTTCCAAACTATGCCTCCACCTGAGAAGCAGGATGCCCCATGGGGCCACCTTCAACACCAAGTGTACAGCCACTATTGTCGTCCAAGGGTAATCCAGCCAGCCTTACTTGCTGAGCAACATTTCAGGACCATCTTGTGGGTTTGTTGCATGACGTGCATTTGTATTAATTGATTTACAGATGATGCTGTGGTGCTAATTTTGACTGATAAGGCCATGTAGGGTCCTGAACATTGGAAGGCTGATTTTCTCTTTATTGCATATGATGGGATTTGTGGGTTTGGGATGCTGTTGTTTTGGAACATCTACACAGACACTCTGATAGCCACTCAGATTTTGGAAATTGCTTCTAACTTAGCTCAGCAGAGCCAAGGTTCAGGGACAGTGACTTGTTCTCCCAAACAACAGCCTAATAGGGGTGGATACGATATAATTTAAGTGAACTAAGACCATTAATTAATATTAAAGGGAGTTTTGCTCTCAAACCAGAGTGATTCTCTTAATAAGCATGTTTGACACTGCATGTGTTTGTTGATGTTACTGTTCAAAGAAAGTTAAAGTACTAGGGGGCAGCTGAAGGATTTATTTTTTCTCTTGAAAGACCTTTGAAAAAGAAACTTTTTCACTTTTTTGATCGTACATGGGAATGGGTGTAACACAGTGATGACCATTCAGAAGTGTAAGCCCTTCCAGATCAGTAGGCAAAGATATCTAAAGTAAAAGAAATTTTAAAAAACATGGAAAGAAGCCAATAAAGAATGGCAAATCTATGTCCCTATTAGCCAAGAGAGATGCAATTTCTTAAATTACCTGCTGTCTGGAGACTTTGGATTTAACACAATTCTGAATATGCTAGCTGTACATACTATATATAGGCATATACTAGTTGGCACTGAGGAGGGGTATACGTGAGAACGCTTTCTGAGAGGACCAACAGGGGAGAGCCCCCTGTGGAAGTAATGAGTAATGCATTGGGAATTAAGTAACAGGGTCAATTAAAATCCCTCCGTTTTAGAAAACCAGGCAAAATGAGATTACAGCTTCTGGCCGCAATGTTGCTCTTCTCTACTAAGGCAGGGTTTTAAAAAAACTTCTGTGGTGGCAATATTATTTTATGAGTTTAAATATTTTATAATACAAGGGGAGAAAACAGCAAAAGGAATATTGCACTGGGTATACCCCTATATAACACTGACACTAACATTTGTATTTGCAATGAAGATTACTGAGAAGGATAACGAGAAAGAAGAGGAAGTGATAAAGTACCCATTTAGATTTTAGGTACTTGGGAAGCTTCCATGACACAGGATCCCTGCAATCTTTAATACATCAGACTCACTTAGTATCTATGCTATATGTAAATTTATATAGATGAAGTACCTTTATTAATATATAGCTTGCAGTACCTCAGCCACTCTCAGAGTCAGAGCAGTGGGAAGATACGAAAAATCAGACTAACAAAGTCCTCAGACTCTACAGCTATGAAGAGGGCTAGATGAAAGTATCAAATAAATACAAAGAACAAGCAAAACCATGCCTAAAGCGTAATGGAAGAGAACCAAAATGGAAGGCAACATGAAGGGAAATATTTCCAAGCAGATGGCTCCTTTTAACCAGTCAATTTACTATGGCCTAAAAGTACAGTCTTCTAAACCAACTGTATTAAGACATGTAGAAGTAATTTTTCTTTGAACAATTTTCTCAAAAATCTCTTACTTGGGCATAGCACTGCTTCCCTTCTCCATCACAATTTTCTTTCTAGCAACATCTCCCCAGTCTTTCCAACTGGACGTGACTTCAGCTGTAAAACTGCACTTCATCCAATCGTGCAGTAGAGAACCAAAGCTACCCAGGAGTCTGTTATCCCCAGGGGAGTTTTAAAATCTGTGCAAGAAGCCTCTTGCCTCTACTGTCAGTATTAGAAAGTCTGGGCCTATCCCAAATAGTTAAAGGCTCTTTTGGATTTAGCTGGATACAATTCTGACCTAATATTTGGACTTGGATTAAAGACCAAGCACTTCAAGGGTATGCTAATGTCATGGATCTCAGTGCTAGATAATTTAAGTGTGCTCTGCTGAAGACCATTCCTGAAACTCTTTCAGAGGCCAAAACTGATACAGAGAAACCCAATTATTAAAGTAGCATATCTCAGCAGGAACTTGTATACCAGTTCTTCAAAATTCGTGCTAGTTGCCTACTGATTTCCAAGTACATTTGAAGAGGTTCACAATGAAGTGTAAAGCCCTAACTGGCTTGCAACATGCCTGCTCTTGCTTTCCATACATTTTATACCTATATCTACCTACATATATGTGTATATATAGCTCATCTTGAATAACACATACCTAAATTAATAAAATAAATAATATAAATAGCGGAGAACACAACTTTTTTCCCCTTTTATACTTTAATTACAAATAGGGCCTACAACAAACCCTAGGAAACATACCAAAAGAAAAATCAGTTTCTTTCAAAGCACACTGCTGGCAGGCATTTCAAACATTAGGAAATGGATAATGGCTACGAGTATTGTTAATCACCTGGAAGTCAACTGATCTGTTACCCTGTAGTAACCCTACCACAGTTTTGATGCCATGAAATTCTAATTCCCTTACTTCAAACCCAGTCTTCCTGCACCTCTGACTATTCTTTCTAATCTTCTCATATTCATTCTTTAGTTTTAAAATGTTTATTAGTTTGAAAACTGCATTTGCACTTGTCAGAGGAAGCTGGGTATTATCACTGGAAACCAATTCCTTGGAGATACCAAAGTTTCAATATTATCACACACTCATAAAGATTGTATTAGATTTCGTACAACAAATACTTCTTCTCTAAGCAGAGCTCTGAAGGTATGACTTCTCAGGGGAAAAAGTAACAGACAAGATTTCTGTAACTCTACAGTCTGCATGCTGTGCGTGTCATGTAGCAATAAATAATTCATATTTTGACCTTATGGGATACCTTTTACTCATGGATTTCAAAGAACTTTTGCAAAGGTGGATATATGTTTTATTATCTGCAGTTTATAGATCTCGGGATGAAGAGAGAAACAAAACGACCTATTCAAGGTCATTCAGTAAGCCAGGTGTATTTAAGTGGGCAATACTAGGGATGATGCCTTTTTACTCAGGTTGCAACTTACAATGACACTATGAAAACAGTCAGATGCTGCCTTGAACTTCAACGCTACTCATGAGAATGCACAATGGATGTCAGCTCTTTTACAAATATAGAAGTCTAAACATATTCATGAGGGAAAAGGAGAAAAAATTACTAACTCTAGGAATGTGGACAAGGACAGTACAGAAATGCTCCAGAATCACCTTGTGCGAACACTCTGGAAATGGCACCGGCTCCACAGGCAGAGCAGTCAGGATCTGCTGAACAGGAATCAACAAAGCTGTCCTCTTCCACATTGAGAATTCCTTGGAGACCGTATCACATACCAGACTGAGCTTGAAGAAAGTGGTAGTAGTTGTAGTTTACTATTATATGAATTGTACAAAGAGGTACTTCAGCAGATTATTATCTGCTTTTGATTTTATGACACCTTGTGAACAGTCCAACCAGAAGATAATTCATTTTAGAAAGACTGATTCTACTTACAGCAACATTACCAGAAGAAGGTACACTACTAGAACTTAAGTTATGTAAAACAGAACTGAGGCACATTTAAAATTCTAGGAAATCTAAGATACTCGTTTATATTTTCATAAGCTAAAAAGTGGTGTTTTCCCTGGTGTTAAATATTTAACTTCAACTTCTGAAAAATACTTTAAATAAAAAAATAAACATGCAAAAAGCTTTGTATAGAAAACTGTCTAATTGCAACCCCAAACTGATATATAAATATGAGAATATTTATGAGAACGTACCACTGTAGGAAGACAGTTTATTTGCCAGTTAACTCCACAGCAATAATGCTTTGGATTAAATACTTAATCTTGCAATTCTCTGAACTGTCTTACCTAATGTTAAGTCCAAGGCTCCATTCATGTCCTTAACTGTAAAGATTATGTGTAAATGGTTTCTTGGAGTAAGATCAGAATGTTCTTTACTTTTCAGGATGGAGTCTTTATGTTGTCTCAGACTGCTGAGGACTTAGACACATATAACATGCATAAATTATCTGTTCAGCTGCCCTCTGAAGTGCAGCAGTAGTAGGACCCAAGGTCCTTATGTGTTAGCCAAGAAAGATAACAAAGAAATAAGCCTTGGGTTGTTTCTTTGTTTTGCTTGTATTTGTTTCTTTTCCTTTTGCCCCAAAGAAAGAACATACTATAATCTGCCACAGAGGGAGCTTACTCTCCTCAAATAACATCATGCTTAAACAAACCAAAGATTTATATTTTACAGGGGAAAAAAAATTATCACCACTGTTATCACCATTGGCTTATAACAATTGGTAGTAAAACATTATTTCATAAAAGGTCAGCACTTCAAGGCTAGATTTAACTAACACCACCATTGGAATGTTTCCTTTACAGAAAACAAGCTTTTAAAAAGAAAAAAAAAATCACAAACCACACAGACTCCTTATTCTGCATGTGCTAAAATGAGGTAAACCTAAAACCTGGCTATTGACAAAGGAAAGTATCACTGGGAAAAAACCCTGATTTTTGTCTATGCGATCAGAATGAAATGGAGTTAAAAGACATACAGCATGCACTAAGAAAAGACAGATTTGCCAGAATTTTCCTGGGATTAATTAAAGGGGAATCATTTTAAATCCCTCTCTTCTTCCCAAGCCTCTCCAAGCTAAATTTACTCCATTTAGGTAACAAATGCAAAGTAGGCAGGGAGGCATGTGTTATTTTCCAATCAAGTCATCCACAGCAAAGCAATCTGGTTTAGAGAAAAGAATTTTTTTAAGCTTTCAAAATATAAAATCATTTGGAAGACCAAATGAAATACATTTCTCTGTGCAAATGGAGTCCTCCAGACAGTAAAACAAAATGTGCATATATGTCATCAAAAAATTCCTGTGCAGGATTTACAAGAAGCTGTCGAAAGTCTTGATATTTATGCCTGAATGCAAAAATATTTTAATGTAATGGAGAGATAAGTAATGCTTTTTGGTGGAGCTCAGTCTCCGATTCCCCTACAGCTGACGTGTCAACAGGAATATCAGCACTGAGGACCGGGATGAACACAAGCCCCTGTGTGAAAGGAGCCGGACCATTATGATTACCACACACAGCACATGTTTCACCACAATTCTCCCCATACCTTCTTCGTATTTAAGCTCCTTACCTTTTTTTTTGCTACTACTTTCACCACCTGTGCTTACAGAAATTATTATAAGCTTATTAGCTGTAAGTGGTGACGTCTACAAACATGGCAAGAGCTGGTGCTTGGTGCCAATCAGCTTTCACTAATCTGCACCCTACCAGTGCTCCCACTGCACCTCGGGATTGACTGTCAGGAGGTCAAAACCATCCCCTGGACTCAATGGGGGGCACAAAAATCACATTCCTGTCTCCCTCTCTTCTGCTAAAGGCCAGTATCAATCTAATTCTCACGTCTATCGAAAATGAATGTGTGGAGTTACTTTGGTTTTTTCATCTTCAAGGTATTTGTTACATCATGTACGTTGTGCAAAGCCAGTTGATCTCCACAGCTTGTGTGGGGAGTTGTTTGAAGAGAAAAATCTCTCTCAGAAGATCACGCGCCTCGGGAACGGGGATCTTCTGAGTTCCCATCTTGTTTACAAATGAAGAGAGCCAAGCTCAACACTTTCTTGTAATAAATATTTCATCTTAATTTTGGTGCCTTATGTAAAAAAAAAAAAGGTCTAAATCTGCACCTTTTCTACTATTCCACTAGCAAATTAAATTTATCAGTAAAACAGTTCTTTTAGCTAGTTCTGTATAGGCAAATTACTACTTCTATTCTCCAGTTACACAGCCAGCACTTAGTTTGGTGAGCAGCAGGCAACTGTGTTATACTATATGCTATAATTTATGTATTAATTTATTTGTAACAATTATACAATGGTTCAATGACAAGTTAAAAACATCTCAATATCCAGAACATTCCTGTGACAGTAATTAGCTTGTAGTAACCTAAATATTACTGGTATAGTGGTGATGGTGCTCTCTTGCCACACTAATTTCAAGCACAAGTTAGACCAGGTAAGTATTGACATGAGCGAGCAATGTTTTGATATGGGACAACAAGGAAAGATTCCACCAGGTTTGGAAAACTGTCTTCTGGGAGCAGAAAAAGCCCATCATGCTTTATTTGTATCTGTATGTGAGATGCAGTCAAAGAAATGAGAGCTTTTGTCAGTTACTCTCTCAGAGCATGTACAAAGGAAAACTAAATTAGATATTTAGATAACACTGAAAGGAAACTAAGCTTACATGTATTGCACACAGGCGTTTCACCTACTTACCAAAGGGTAGATAAGAACTTTTTGTGCAACTCATAATGGAAACCTTCGTACTTAGCTTTGAGCAATACTAGAAGAGTCACTTTAACTAGTTTATTTCCAGCAATTATTAGGAAACATGAGCGTCTCTGTTGCAAGAAAAAATGATCAGAATTAAAAGAAGAATATGCAGGCACTATAAAACACATGTCACTGGTTAAAAGTTTAATACATCAATCAGTTTGGTTGATGTGTTAACATGTTTTATGTTTTAAAGAAGTATACGGGGTATTTATTAAGTAGCTGTAATTGTTGGAGGTACTTCAGTTACTGGAATACAAAATTAGTTAGTCTGTTATTTACAAAATAGTTGTGAAAAGTACACGTCCTTCAATTAGATTTCTATTTTCATCAGGGAAACTATGGGAATAATCCCATAATATTTCAATAATGCTTCAATAGTAACATTTCAGTAATAACATTTCAATACCTTTTTGTACTTCAAAAAGAACATGAAAGAACATAACTAGATAAAATCGCTTTCTTTCTTAAGTATGAAACCCATCTCTTTAATTCATTTTCCTTTCTGCTCCATATATTAAGAACATTTTTTCACTACCAAGTTGTTTTTGTTTTTTGCATCTCCCACTTAACAACAAATCCAGAATACCTCTATGAAGTTGGTACTGGCAATACTGGCCATAACTGCCCCTGTTTTCAGGTGGAATAGCTGTCATGCAAATAGCCCTAATTCATAGAAGTCATTAACACAACAGAGATAACCACCTCACGTTGAAGAATTACGCTACTACCTTTAGATTAAGATTACTCAATTACATTTTAACAAGTTCTGTTGGGTAAATCTGCCAACCCACTATCTCTGGCGGAGGCTGGCCAGAAGCCCCAGAGCCCACCAGCCTTGGCGAGGAGCATGGGGCAGCACCGTTGCTCATGAGCCTCCCCTGAAGAGCTGGGGCTTCAACAGGTCTAGGCAAATTTCAAGTGCAGCTCAAACCTGGATATTTGAAGGCTGCTCATCAGTAAAAGCAGGGAATGCATGGGTGGTGTTCTTAAATGACTTAAAGTTTGTTTTGGTGATGGGGGGGGGGGGGGGGGGGGGAGGGGGGGAAAAAAATAGAAAGAAATAATCTAAA
>NW_010972942.1:6702794-6733671 GCF_000737465.1 Haliaeetus leucocephalus | reverse complement strand
GTGGGGTGGGGGGGGGGGGGGGGGGGGGTGGTGTGAGAAGGGGTAGAAAACTGTAGAATGAATTAGTCTACAACAGTGTATGCTGTTTGGCATTTGAGAAGTGTAGTTTTCATTTCACTGTATTTTAACAACCAGGAAAGTTTCAAAATCTTGTGTGACCAGATCAAACTCATGTGGTAGCAGTCACTGAGCTGTTTAAGTGCCTTAAAGCTTTCAGCAGCAGTTCTTTGCTGCAGGTACAGGCATGGCTAAAATGAATACAATTTGTCTCCAAAAAGAAATGGAATTAAACCCAGCAATCTATGTACAGTGCAAGCTTCAGCATGATTTAAGAAGAAAAAAACCCAACCAACCACTCTTTATTTTATCAGTATTTGAAAATTCTCCCTTCCTCCAAAGAGCATTTTTCAGTATCTTATTTAGCTTATTACCATATGCTTGCAATTTCTACTCTCCGTATAAGTAATTCTGGAAAACCAAAGGAAAATTTTTGTGAACCACAGATATAATAAAATATCCCCCTCCATGAAATGGTCTAAAAGCTTGGATTGCTTCTGCTCCACCTCCCCACATCTGGCACACGCATCAGATTACAGGCCAGAAGGCAAAGTGGAGAGTCAGAAAGGGAGATAATAGCTGTATCACAACTATAAGGAAGCATGCCTTCTGTATTTCAGACTTTTTTCCCAAATGCTGGTATGTCAAAGCATGATAAATAAAACCAAACATGGGAGAACTCCACACACGTGCACAAACAGACACACAAACATCCCCCCTACTTCAATCAGTTCCCTGAAAGGCAGTGAATTACACGAAATATGCCTGGATGACTTCAGAACTATTCTCTGTGCCAAAAGTGCAAGTAGGCTTCTGATTTTGTTAAGTGACAAAATTCACAGGAAAATGGCAATCAGTCATCTGTAATTCACAAGACTGTTTCACTTTTTCTAATTTGTGAAGTATTTCATAGGTATGAACAAAACCGAAAGCCACTGAATTGTCTAAATGCCACAATATTGTCAAATAAACACAGTTTATCAATTGGTCCTTTTGCTGTTTAACTTTTGCAACTTAAAACTCAACCAGTAAGATGCATGCATCTACAAAAGGATGTAAGGAGCCGGTTGTGAGCGTTGTTTCCCAGCCCTCTCTCTGAAGCCACATTCTCCTCATCCCTTCAACCCCACATCAGCAGCACAATAGCATAACACTTTCACCGAGTCTTTCAAGCTTAGCAATAAATCTGCTGCAGTCTGAATTATCAAAATTATTCAGACTGTTCAAATGATTTTTTTGTTCCAAATGGACTTGGCACGCTGGTCAGGAACTCGTTGAGTCAAACACGAGTAACAAAAGTGGAATTCTTCTTGCTAAGCTAATTGATGGTCCTACGAAAACGAAACATGAAACTGCATATTCAAAACTTTCAAAGACGCACTGTATTACAGTTACGGAGCGCCTTCCCCTCTGTGTCTGGTGTAATATGATCGTAATTGCTGTGAAAGGGCGAAAGACCGACTATATGTTAAATCCTGCCATCTGTAGGTGCTTTACACAGTTCCATTTGCTGCTGCCAGGTCAAAAGTTTACCCTATTTTCGCTTGTTCATAACCAATCACAAAAGCCTCTGCTATGTGTAATCTTTGACCCACTCTCAAAGCAATTTTTGTATTATACAGTCATATGATTAAACTGAAAAATACCCACACATTTTATTAAGAATACACTTCTTGTTGGTTGGCTTAATAATTATTATTATTTCCATATTCAGTAAGTGTACTGTACTGACCTTGTTCTTCTCAGTTAACTCCCTTGGAGCACAACCATAGTGCCATGAGTTCTCCCCGCAAAATGCTCCAGCATTTCTGGCTAGTCACAGTCCAGAACCACATGCAAAACAGGGCTGGAAAGCATTCACAGTACCTGTCATTTTAAAAGCAGGGGGAAGCAACTGCTCAGTTTGTCCTAATAGGGAGAAAAGATGCTCTGTAAACATTTAAATTAATGTTCACAGTGAAAACAAAAATTGTCTCTGAAAATTAGGATTGTCATAAGAATATCCCTACATATTTACCTTAAAAATTACATATGCAAAAAATATATTGCATGGAAACATTTATGTTGTTGTTATTATTATTATTATTATTATTATTAAAATATCTAGGGAACAAGTAGTCCCATGAACAACAGAATTAATTAAGCCTCATCTCCCACAGATTTACGCCTTCTGGTTGGTTGACTTTGGTGTCTAGAAAGGTGAAAGCTTTGAATGAAGCTTTTCCCACAGTTGGGCCATTTGTTTAAAGTCTCTCTTTTCCCATCACTAGGATTCCCAGGCAACTAATAAGATTATTTCATGCTGTAATCTTTCCCTCTGTCAGGGCACCTTTAGGTGCTTCCACCTATACTCAGCTACTTATTTTTACAAAACTTGTAGGATCTGAATTTTGAGACCTCCACTGTGCCAAAAAATGTGATCAAAATCACCAATAGGTTCAAAAGCTACTGAGAGGAGATGAAGGGATGTGTGTGTATGTACACAAGTGCATGGTGTGACCTCATGAGCCTTGTTTCCATAGGAAATGAGGCTATAAATAAAGGAGAATATTTGACCTTATTATAATTTCACAGAAAGCTAATTTAGATGGACCAAACTAAACAGCTGGCTATACTAACAGATCACCTAAAAGTAGTATCACAATATTTAAATCCATCTCATAGATTTTGCCAGACAGTTTTCAAAGGAAAACAGACACACGGGCCCCACTTATATTCTAATAGGAGATATAGATAAAAAGATACTTTTTCTGTAGCATCTGTTTTACTGTAATCTATGATTTGTGATAGATTTGCTAACTTCTAATTTTTTTTTAATCTAGCTTTTATGCGTGTTCTGTCTTCAAGGATATAAACACAAGTCAGCACTCACATGAATTGCTCCACTTCATGTTTGACTCTTAGATGCTAAATCCTTCATAAATGTAACAGAGAACAAAAGCAAGCACATGTCACTGAGAAGATCAGTTAAGTAATATATACCAGAGAATAATCAAACAAATAACAGCATTAAGCCATTTCTAAACAGGTCATAAAATATGTTCCCATACAAAATTCAAATACTTATGAAATCCAATCATTTTCTGAAAGACAGAATAAATACTACCCCAAACAAATAATCAAAATATAGATTCTGAGGCCAAAACAGTCCATCATCTCACCTCTTGTACAACAAAGACCATAGGATTTTACTTAGCAGCTCCTGAAGCAAGTCTGATACTCTGGCATTCACCAACAAAGTTTATTGGATTTGTGTGTTGTTACCAACAACCTACCCATTTTAGGCCTGATCACATCTGGACATACATGTACTGTCAAAAGTAGAACAAACAAAATATGCACTTCTAAACCAACGCCTGTGCTTGGAGATACATCCATGGCTCTGTTCTGCAAATACAGTTAGAAAAAAGTTGTTCCATTCTCAATGAGCTGTCATTCATGTCTAAAAGTTTTAACAAACTTCCAGGCAAGGCAGACCTTTGATCTATATGCCTACCTAATATTTGAATAATTCTCCATGTGCCTGTGAAGATGCTGATTTTTTTCTCATTTTTGTGTCCCTTATTAACAACAGTGACAGAAGATTAATTTAAAATCCTGCAGAAACAAACAGAATTTTAAAGTGTCACAAGCTTACTGAACCCTGTAATTTTTCTTGCTGCACAAAAATGTAAGAACTCTATCTGAAATGGAAACCAGATTTGAAAGAACAAACAACCAACAGAAGTTGGGAGAAGCCCTGAGACCACCTTTTAATTATTAAAGGTAAGAACTGGAACCTTAGAGAAATCTTCTAAATGAGAATATTGCTAAGTAGGAGTCCCACCAGAATAAAAATACACAGGAACTGAACCCAAGCTGTTACACACTCTTCAGCGAGGCACATCTCTTTAAAATGCTCTCCATCAAGTCATATACTACTTCCATAAACTGATCAGTCTCAGTCAATGCCTGATCTTTAGAAAGCTACTGGTAATGTTGTATTTCTCCTAAACAAACAAACAAAAAAAGGAAAATACAAATCAACATTTTAAAGCTACGAAACAGATTTATCCAACTGGTAAACATGTTGGCAAATGTTAATTTTATACATAAATATAAAATTAATGCTATTTTATATATAAAATAATGAATATAATAATCATATAAAATGATTAATACTAGCAATTGTATACCAGACATCAGCTATTAGATACTACATAAAATTATACACAACACAGATGTTTATTTTATATATTATATACATACATATATATATGTGTGTGTGTGTGTGTATATATACACACACACATATATATAAAATGCATGCACATATACACCCAGCATTCAGACATCTGCTAACAGGACTGGTGTCACCTATGATCCAGGCCAGGAACAAGTGAATAGTCTTTTGTCCAGGGGAAAGCAAGATGGATGATGTTTAGAGGAAACTCACTCCACGCAGCTTATCAGCAGCAAAATGGGCAAAGAACAGTGGAAAAAGCCTGGTATAAAAGAAGAAACAAAGAAAACAAGGCGACAGAACTGACTCTTAAGAACACAAACAGGAAGTCTGAAGGTACCCAAAGGTATCTACATGTCTGAACACAGGGAAATTTTTTACCTTGGCAGAAAAGTTTGATCAAGAGCAGAGCTCAAACAACTGCAAGAGGCGACAAGACTGAAGGAGTGAAGCTGAGAACTCGGGGAAACCTGACTCAAACCCCAAGGTGATCCAGTAGCACAGAAACGCTATAAAGCCATTTGCTATTTTGTCTAAGTTTGTGCATCTCTTCTCATTTTTCTACAGTGCAAAAAGTGATTTTAGAAAGTTTGCAACTGAGCATGACCTTATACTGTTCTTTATATTACTGGGGCAATTAGCAGCTTGGTTAGCTGACTCATGTGGGCCCCATTCCTGATAAGGGGAAACAATCTGTCCCCAGCAGCAAACAGGTCTTTCATGCCAGGCTCAGAAACCTTACAGGAGTCTGATGAGGCTCAGAGGAATTTACAAGTACCTGGATTTCATGTAGGTCCATAGAGCAATGACATGAGGGAACTGTGATGCAGGAGAATTGCTTTCATTCAGTTTTATTTAAGAACAACAATTCTGCTATACATACTAGAGGCCAGGCTAATTGCAATAACTCTTTACAACAATGCATATATTTCTCTATCTGACTGTATTTGAATTAAGTAATCCAGATTATTTGTATAAATACACATACACAAAAGTAACTTCAAAGTTTTTTCTACCATCAGCTGAAAGAAATATAGTAAGTCGAGATCTTAAAGCTAGCACCCTCTTTGTACATGATTTTTCTATTATTTCATTTTCACCTGAGCCATCTTCATTATTACAAGAGCTTAATGGTTTTCTAAGTGTGAAAATTCTTATAACAGTGAATCTGAAAAAATACAAAAGATAAAAAATATAAATCGTGTAAAAACCTAAATCTTCACTTAGTATTTAACCTTATGATGATAAAAATACACAACCAAGTGTGGAGATAATTGTTGGAGGCATTTGTTTTGGATGACCTGCATAGATTAAAAAGGTATTCAGTGCTCTCATGTAATGGGTATGCCTGTTACCTCAGGATAATAAAAACTTTACAGACTATCACTGCATGCCAATGAAGAGTACACATACAATTTTTTTTTTTTTTTAGATTTTTATTTCATATATATACGGAGCTTTCCAGCTTCCCATGCTCTTTTCAAGTTTAATAGTTATGGTCTCAAATTAATGTCTAAATTCTCCTAAAAGGCAATATAAAACTATAATATCAAAATCCACTCAAAAATTAGTATTTCACTTCACAAATGGCAATTAGAAGTTTGAATCTGAATTACTTCATATGCAAATAAGATGCTTTTTATATGGCATGGTAGCTTGTAATTGATAAGGGCATTTTTAATGAACTGTTTTAAAGGATGTGGTTTTCTATTAAAAGAGGTCGCTTATTACAAGGGGTTTGCAATTATATTTTGATGGTTGGATACAGAACCTCCCACCAGCTAATTCTCACAGGCCTCACTTCCTAGTCCTCAGGGTAGTCACCAACCTGACCAACCTGCACATGCCACAAGTAGCTATCCTAAAAATATTGTCAAGATGTCATCATGGAAATAAGACCAGCCCACAAGAGAAGGGAGGCTCTTCTACTTGGCCCCTTCCACTCCACCTTCTTCCATTCCCCTGGAGGCAGCCCTCTAAATTGGATTGTGGCAAGCCTCCAATACAGTCCAGTTGCTGGGCGGTATTTGCTGCTGCAGAGCTGCTCTCCATCTCCTTTGGTAAAAAGCCGAGCAGATGGAAATTTCCCGTAGGCTGGTCTTGGCCCACAGACCACCGTTTGGACCATACTCCTCTACAAATAAGAGCAATCTATTCATTGCATCAAACTGACTGGCCCTACTGTCCTCTTTTACAGCACAACCCTATCCAATCCCTTAACTCAGTGATAAAACACAGCGCAATGTGAGCACATTTCATTGCCTGTGCTTGGGCTAGGAACTAAGCCATGAAGGAAAATATGGCCATGTCACGCTAAGCAAAGAAACACATGAGTAATTCTGGCAAGCACCTAGATAAGGCTCTTCTGAATGACTGAAGGTAATGTTATATTGATGTTATAATAATTACCTACACACACAGACACAGAGTAAGCAGAAGCAGCAGCAGAAGCTGTGCAACCATTCTCTTCAGAGTGGCGGCTGTATGTTCTCTTAAAACATTGGAAGACAAGAACAGGAAGGAATCCTTTACACAATTAAAAATGCTATAGATGTTGTTGTGTTCTGAAAGTTTCCAAATTTTATTTAGAATGAAAGAAATACCTCAATATATCTAACAACCATAGATTTTCACAGGACGCAAGCGAGTTCTCACTTTCATTGGTCTTCCGTTGTGTCCCCTGCTAAATTACAGCTAAAAACACTAGGGAGCTTGAAGCAGAACTCTGTCCTGATTTCTGTTCTCTGTACAATTGCTGTTAGATATATCTTGGTTTTCACACAGAGGCTATTAAGACTGCTTTTGCTTTTAAAACCCCATTCAGAAAGATGAGTCAAGGTTCTGGTCATCGATGTAGCTCTTCTGGTTGTTCCAGTGACAACAAAATGGGTTAGCCAGCTTTTCCTGAAGAAAGGAAAAACTTAGGTAGTACAGGATGAAATAGTCCTTTTAAGGACTATTAACTTTCTTGCATAAAGTCAAAAGATGGTCGCTATGAATTTATATTTCATAAGGTCTTGAGTAAGTATTCTCCACTATTTATCTGATGGTTGAAGAGGACAGCTAGGAAAGGGAAGGGAAATGTTTCATATTATGTTTAGGACAGAGTAATGTTTGTCGAGCTCTGCCTAAAGGTTTCTCACAGGGCTTTGCAAAATGCAGTGCTACTTCTCACATGAAGAAAAGCCTCTCTCTAAAAATCTGTCACAAGAAGAAAAGGTCCGCTGTCAATTACCATATGCAGCAAGTGCTGCAGCTTCAGTAACCAAGCAGAGCTTCCCTGGAGAAACTCTCCTGGGAGAGGTCCCTTTCCCTGGAAAGGCTCCTCACCAGCTCTTCCCAGCAAGCAGAGTACGCAGGGAATATTCAGTAGGTATTTGCTGCT
Organism: Haliaeetus leucocephalus; assembly: GCF_000737465.1. Lineage (NCBI taxonomy): Eukaryota > Metazoa > Chordata > Aves > Accipitriformes > Accipitridae > Haliaeetus > Haliaeetus leucocephalus. The sequence goes on along the minus strand of NW_010972942.1, from coordinate 6,726,007 downwards.
CAAGTGCCTGGTATCACCAGAGACCAAGGAGTGATGACAGGCCCTTTCTGGATGAAAAGTTAGGGCTCTCCTCAAAGGCCCCAAGCAGCCTAAAACATATTTGAACCAACCCAAGAGTATACAGGAGCAGAAGAGGAACTCTCTTGTCCTTTTGCACTCACACTTTTCTGCCATACTAAGTGCATGAGCAGAGTCAAAGGCAGAATGGGTGAATTAACTCAGAAAAAAGCTGTCCAAAAAAGCTGAGCAATCAGTCCTCAAAAAATTAATGATAAAAGACTTTGAATAAAGCCAATTTGTAATGGAATGTAAGAAGGGAAGTCCCTAAAGAGAAAAACTGTCTACCAGCTCTGCAGCAGGTTTTGCTGCCCCATGCAGTTTACCATGGCAAGAAGCCAACTTGGCAAGGCTAGCTCTTCTCCAAGGAGCCTGGCAGCATGCCAGCCACACTCACAGGTCTCATTTCTGCTGCCAAGCTCGAGGGGCAATCGAAGATCCCGTTTTGTGAATCTCCAGATCTGGTTATGATCGAGAATATTTGTGTTTTAAAATGTTCTTAAGCAAGTCAAGTTCCCTCTGTTTATACAGTGACTGAACAGGCGAAACAGAATACTTAACCCAGCTAGAGAAAATGAGCCACAGATTGTTAATTATATGGCTGTTTGCACTTTGACTGGAAGAGGAAGTAAGCTGGTTATAACTACTTTGGGCTTTACTCCTGCAACTGCATTGAAACCACATTTATGACAGCTGAAACTATGCAATTTTATATAAATGTGGGCACTTCCTGTTTTTGAAACAAGTCCTCGGCTGCTCGCCCTTACCTCACAGTAACGTTGCTGGAACCAGAATGTATTAAATGTGCTCAGTTTTGAAGACTGGTCTTAAGGTCTTCTTTTACTAACTATTTTTAAAAGTGTAGATAAAATGCATATATTGGACTACTGCTGTCAAGCATCTCTGTTTCTAGGACCTAACCGTACTCCTTAGGCATTAGGAAACATATGTTTTCCACGTGTGAGACTAAAACGCCCAGCTGTCACCCGGGCCATGCTCAGTCCCTGGTGACGTGGTCATGGTCACTCTCGGACAGGGAGGCAGGCGCATCGCGTTCTCCCAAGCAGGCAGGCTGCACTCTGAATTACACACGCTGGCAGATCTCTCGTTTTCCGCTCAATATGCAGTATTTCAAGTAACTTGTAATACCAGCTTTGTTGTTTTGCAGAGTACGGTATTAATTCTTCATTGTGGAAAGTATATGTTCAATTTTATAGACACTGAATATGGGGAGTAACACAGCCTGCCCAGCATAAATCGAAGAAAATCATTATTTGACTAGAAGATAATTTTGAAAATACCATTTAACAATCCTAATAAGCAGCAGTATGTTTCCTGTGCCTTTTCTCTTACTTTGCTTATTTATGTTAATTGGATCTCACAAACCAAACTTCTGCAATGAGTACAATTACATAAATCAGCACCCCGCTTTTCCACTGACAGTCATTCTCCTAAGAGTTTACAGCAGGAAGACTGATCATATTGTTCAACTGAAAAGCAAACGCATATCCAGTAATTCCTGATGATAAAATGTAATAATTCTCACTTACAAAAAACCCCCACCCACATTTAATTTACAATGTATTCCTCCAGATTTAGTTTGTGACATACTGCTTGAGACCCAAGTACCCCATAAATGCAAGATATTTACAGTCAAGATCACCAAAATCCTTAACACTGAGAAGCATCAGCATTTCTAGTTCCTTTGGTTTGCTCTCCAAGATCACAGCCTCTTATTTCTGACCATTAGGTCCCACCCTTTAACTATGAGAACTTGCCAGTTTTGCAGTGCTAACAGAGAGTGAACAATTACAGACCTCTTAGTCTCAAACTGGAAGAAGATTAAATAAAGATTCAGTTTTAAAGTCCTTATGCAAAAACCTCCAACTAAAAGAAACACTAAAGCTAAAATTTCTAATTCAATTACACCTGAGATATTGATTTCTTTTCACTTCACTTTCAAAGTAAACACAGTACACAGTCTAACTCATGCACTTCTTTAAAAACACTTCCCTTGGCTGCGTTCTTCCTGCCTCGAGTCAAGGCACGGTTTCGAAGTGGCAGAAAAGCCAATTTGCAACTAGAAGAGGCTGGCCCCGCTGTCCCTCTTCCAGATCATCTTCAGCACAGACGTTTGTCTAACTCTGCAGTCAGCAAGTTCAAAGAGTTAAAGAGTCAGCCAAGTAACCCAACCAAAAATGCAGTTGGCTGACCACTCTTTGGCTCCCTGAGCCAACTCACCCCAGAGTCACAGCAGCAGCGGCGCTGGCGTGAGGGAGACAGGGTAATACCTCAGCATAGAGGGTGCAAACCACGCTGCTGGAAACCGTTAGACCAAGGTTAGCTATGATGATGACGCGTTTGTCACATCTCCACAAAAACTGGCCCCGCGTTCAACCCCTATCATCCAAAGAAGGGAGGACATAGAAAAATCCAATTCATGGGCTGTAGTCTACAGCTGCCCAATTACCTCAAAAGCCTCACTGAGCTACAGACTCAAACTCAAAGTCTCAACTCCTCTTTTGGCTCTTTTTTGACTGAAGCCTACTGTTTCTACACAGAAGCACTCAAGTCCAGATCTTTGCATACTTATTCCCAAAAGTAACGCCAGCACTTCTAATAAGGAAAAGAAAAAAATACCTAATGAAGGCAACCCGGATTAGCTAAACGATACATCACAGTGGAACAATTCTGCTGTTAAAGATCATGCAGATGTTACAATGGAGTCAAAGAAAGCCTTTCTTTAGCTACAGCACAGCTGCTGCATACAACTTCAAAAAGACTTGGCACAGGACTTCAGCCACGCAACTTCCCCCTCACTTCATTTCATGCACGTCATCTGAAACTTCAGCGAGCTGCACCAAGGACAAAACTGACACAAGGGTTGTTTGGAACATCTTATCAACAGTGGGGCAGCTCATTGCGCTGCCAATACTCACATGCACCTTCACAAAACTCAACTATACATCTCCATTCCTCCTCAACCCAGCAATCCCTCAAAAGCAATGCTATCCCACACTGCTGTCCCTCTTATTTATACTTGCATTATCTTCTACTTTAAAGAAGACAACCGAATTACCACATAATGAACATATATTAAAGCTTCAAAAATAGCCATAATAAAAAGTAAAAGAAATTATCTCTTAAGGTAACATTAGAAAGTATTATCAACTTCCGTTCACATCCTTCATACACTGAGCTACTCTGAAGTCAGACACCCTGACCACGAAGCTGAAATTGCCGTAGCTTACAATCATACTGAATGTACATGCTTAATATCAGTCTTATATTTTCCACATAATATATGCACTACAAAGAAAATATATATTCACTGTCTAAATTCAAAGTTCAGCTTTTCCTTTTAAATGTGTCAAAGTATTACAGCTAGTTACATGTAGTACACAAGAACTTGTGCTGATTTTACATATTTAACAGTAAAGCACACAGAACTTAATTTTATCTGCATACTAACATTACACTTGTGATTTCCTTTCAGTGATGATTTTGATAGGATATGTACCTGAGAAACCTAAACTGCTTTAAGATGCGTGTATGTGTAGGAAATTAAATTAGAGCGTTGCTGATGCATAGGAACAGAATCTCACAAACTGTTTTTAATTTCTACCTTTTTCTTCTTTTATTAATTCATATGACATCAGCTCATTGACTCTTAGGACATTCTTAGCTTCCACCATATGAAGCCATAAACTGATTTGTCACCTACAATATTCTTCCCACAACTGTGAAGTTACAGACAAAGAATAATTAGTCCAAACGAGAAAAGAGCAGTAGGAGCAACTAAAATTCTGTTAACATTCAAACTTTGTAAGTGAAGCAGAGTAGAAAAAACCTGCAGAAACAAGGAAATACAAGCTGAAATGCACCAAAAGAGGGTTTTTTGAAAAAAATTACTCAGTTACTTCATTACTAAGAACTTGAAAAAAACCTGGAAACCCACTACTTTAAAGAATATTAGTAATGTTGATTAAAAACAGTGAAGAAAACTCATTAAAGCAAAGGTAAACCTTGAAATACTAGAAATATTAACCACAGTATTACTGTATTCATGCAAACATAACACTTCAAAATGACCTACTTTAATAATAGTAAAAAAAAAAAAAAAAAAGAATATGGGCACTAAACCCCCAACTCTACTGGTTTTATAAAACACCATCTACTTCTCAGAATTAGTAACAGACTCATGAAACTGAACCAATTTGTTCAACAGATGTTTCAGTTAACCCAAAGGAATTTTACTTTTCTATTGTAGAAATAGAGTGCGCTGAATAAAATTCCACTATTATTAGCAGCTTTCAAAATATATTAGCTCAAAATTAGCTTCCATTTCCATTCTTTCTTTCTTTCACATAACAGAAAACATTTTCCATACCGGATTAGATGTGCCACCGAAATAAAGTAGGCACATTGATAAAACAAGTCGCCCTCCTCCTCCCCCCTGCCTCCCATTTTATGGGATACACAGAAACGGCAGAGTTTTTATTTTTCTTGGCGTTCCTCTCTCCACATTAGCCGATAATCTTCCCTGCGTAGCTCTGCCAGTGCGCTGCCCCGCAGGCCCACAACACCCCTGCTGTTACAGTCCCGTGCTTTTCTCCAGCGGGCTCTGTGAACCGTGCGATCCTTTCGTAATGTGTGCTATTGCATCAGTCTAATTGCAACATAATTTTCAATGCTCTAGGTAAAGCAAATAATTTCATTTTTAACTTCTGCTCATAAAATACAGATTCTTTCCCTACCTTTTTTGTTTACGTTTAAAGATTTAAAGAACAACTTGCACTGCGCAGCAGTAGTCAAACAAAAATACCTCAGGTTTTCTTAGAAAGCAGCACTTAAAAATATTGCTGTGCCTAAAGCATTACTGCAGTCTTTCACAGAGCCATATGTAGTAGATCCCCCATGAGCAGGCTGGAAGGGGAATGTGCATTCTTACTCTGTGTATTTAATATAATATTTAGCCATTATCAAAGCTTCATAGCTTTTACTGTCTCTCTCCTGCAACAGAGAGTTAACAGCTTATCTGGCAAGCACACTCACTACGTTTCTAGGCACCGAAGACACGCTCTTGGTTAATTCATAAAATCTGATCTAATGTTAGATATTTTGCATTCAGGTTAGCTAAGTTAAAACAATATTTAGCTTAACCATGCCTTGGCCAAAAAATTCTCTGTTATCTACTGATTACAACAGCATTGTAGCTAGCTATAGAAATCACACTGGGAAAATACAAATCCCGAGCCGGAAGAAATGCAGATGAAATTCTGACCTCAAGTCATTCTGATAGTGGGCATTACAAACACTGTCTGCTTTGTATCTGATACAATAACCAGGCACGAGGCATGTGCCTGCAAAGAATGATGAATTTATGTGTCATTTTGGTTTTATGTACATATATTATCTGAGTTGACAGGATCAAAAAATGCTGTGCTTCTTGCACCTCAAATTGTATTATGTGATACAAACATCTATGCTAAAACCAATCTGCAGAGGCAAGCACTCACAAGAGGAAATGTCAAAAGTAAGTTTTAGAGAAACCTAAACTTTGCCTTTGTTTGCTTCTGTGGCATGGTATACACCACAGTTATGTCATACCATTTCCACAGCACCTCTGCTTCATTCAGCGTACAGAATTACCACTAATCAAAACAGTAATCTGTTTTACTCTTGGTATTTGGCATATGGTCCGATACCTTATTTACTGCATGCTACTCAAATTTTTTTTGGAAGACGGAACAAGTAATTTCTTTGTGAATTCAATGGTGCAGCTGAGTGCTTCATCAACATAATGGTTAGTCCTACTGTTACTCTGTTACTCCTAACTTAGAATAACTGTGTTATTCCTAACTTCCTAACTACAAAGCAGTGACAGCTTTAAGGTCAAAATGATTCTCCAATTCTGAAGACAACTCTGTCTCCAGTTTGGCATAACTCAGACCCAATTTTTTCACAGTGCTTAGCATTACGTTGTGCTTTATACAGCACTTTCAAACCTCAACCCCCACTGCCTCACTTGCTGTTATCAGTGCTCAGCACTTTTCCAAATCAGATCCAAAGATCTCAAGTCATCCACAAGAAAGCAAGACACGTACAGTTAGCAAGGACATGAGAAAACCCAAGATTGAGCAACTTACCTAGCATCACCTAGGAAGTCTGAGTCCCGTTCGCCAGGGCAGCATGCAGCTGCAGAGAGCACCAGAACGGCCTCTGCCTCCTGTGATCCCCTGCCTCGCCCGCCACGCACGTCCTGACTTCTGCTGGAAGTGAGGCAGGGGTACTACAGAGAACAGCCTTCTCCACTGCATCAACCAGATTCATTCCCAGAGCAAGTCCATCCTGCACACCGAATGAAGCAGTGGTCCTGCAGAAAAAAACAGCATGTCAGCGCATGGTTAAATATCATTAAATTATAAGGCTTCCTCACGAGGGGCCAAACAAAAGAGCTTTGCAAAGATAAGCTCAGTTTTAATATTCCTTGACTTGCAAAAATGTTTGCATTCACCACTTCTAGAAAAGTGACCTTGTACGACGGGGTCACAATGACACCTACAAAAACCAGCAGTGGGGTCAAAATCCTTAGATTTACCGTGCAGCTCTTGTGGCAAAGGAGTAAAATGGTTGCAAGCAAAAACCAATTCTCTGCATAGGGACGAGCCATAAGTGACGGTTAAAAACATATTCTCAAGGAGCTACTGAAATCAAAGAGTGTTTATTTATTCAAAGATCTCTATGGAAAAGGACCTTCCAGAACAAACTCCTCTGCCTGTTTTCCTCAAGCCATGTCCTCTGGCCCATGTCGATTCAAGCCCTGGTCCTTCTTTGTTCCTACCTTTGGTGCCCTTCCCAAGTCTCTCCTCACCCCCACTCCCCAAGGCTTTTCATCTCTCCTGGCTCAGTCACTTCCAGGCTTGGCTGGCAGTGCCACATTCTCCCCCTTGACTCCCCTCCTTCCTCCCCTCCTTCGTTCCCCAACGTGCTGTCATATTAACACACACTCTCACCATGGGTCTTTCTCTCCTGTTCACAACCTACAATATTTTGGGGCCAGGACCACGCCAGGGCCCCGTGTGTGCCACTGCCCACAGGTCTACTTCTGGCTCTCAGGCGCTGGAGTGCGAGGCACTGGTTTCATCCCCCAGCTCAGCCTCCCCCTCCCCTTCCAGGCCATAGAGCTCTCACATGCTCAAGACAGCATGTGAGAGCTGTGATTTCTTTAAAAGGTTACAGTTTGGTTAGATCTGAGATTTTCGCAGTGCTGACAAAGGCAAAGCTGTGACTCATAAGCTGCTCTTCTTCCCCAGTGCCTATCACCAGCGCTTCCCACACTGCCATCTAACTCCTAGTCTCTGCTTCAAAGGGAGGGACACGGAGCATTTCCAAAAAAAGGTTCTTCAAAAAAAAAAAAAAATCTACAATGAGAAATAACTTCTTCCACACATTCTTACAGATAGCTAAATAGTTTTGGCATACAAAAAAGATTAAGCTAGAGGCAACTGCCTAGTCCCAAAGGCTAATGTTCTGCAAAGTTGTAAAAAACTCCAACCAGCATCCTATACTGGGAAGCATCAGGCAGCCTTCCTTACTGCAATTCCTGGCACACCCCTTTCAGCCCTTAATAGCCCAAGTCATTCAGCTTGTTGAAATGGTAACTGTGCAAATATTAACACCTGAGACCAGTGGTCAAACTGAGAGGAGTAGTGGTTGCAGGTGGACAGTGCCGGAGTAAACATCACACAAGTTGCCTTTGTCCTCACCACCAGTTTTGTTGCATATCTACAAGCAATGTTCAAACAGCATCATCAGATGACAGCACACAGTCCAGCTAGTGTTTCTTTAGATGCCACTGTTTTCCTCCTAGAGGTACCAATGCTTGCCTGAAAAGCTACAGCTGCTCACGAAATACTTCTAGGCCATGAAAACCTGAAGTAAAATGGGTTAGCTTCATTCCTGAGGAAGGTCACACACACAACTAACAGAGATAATTTAAGCAAATCCATTTTACTTCACATTTGCACTAAATTAGGAGCAGTCATGTATCAGTTACAAAGAGGAAGGGTAACTTCGTATAATACTATTGCTTGTGATCATCTGCCCCTGCCTGGAGGAGAAATAATGCTCTTGTATGAAACTCCGGGAAACTTTTTCTTGCCTTTTCTCTATTTAGCAGTTATTTATCTCAGCATGAAAAACAAATGCAGCATGCTGTCAGGTAATATACAGAAAGAGGAAAACCTCTCAAAACAGACAACACATTCTTTTAGAGCAAAATCCAATTTACAGATTTTTTTTTACTGAGCTCTTAATAGCAAACAAGACAACAATTTCTTGATGGCCCTTGTAAATACTTCTGTACAAACATGGTCCAGAAAAGCAGACCAAGAAAAGAGAAAAACAGTGTCATATGCTCATGGATGGATGCAAATTATAGTATGGATTAAATGCATTAGGACATTTATTTTTCAATAAGAAATAATTATTTCCAAGGAATGACTAACTATTCCTGTGAGATTGTATTTAGTCTAGAGACATCTGATGTTCCTAATTTTCAAAAAGCACTTAACTATGGCAAAAAAAGTATGTGACCCACATGCACACTCCTAGAACATCCATGTTTATTCTTACAAAAATAAACTGAGAAGCTTCAACATCAGTGTGTAAAACATAATGAAGCATTAAAAGCACATTTCTGTTTTCAAAAATAAATAATAAATAATTTTATTATAACTTGGATTCAATTTAATAATGAAACTGGCTATCAAACATCCATAATATTTTTTTTAAAGGTCAGAATAATTATCTGATCACTAGTTACAGTTAAGATTAAAAATATAATTAGGTTGAATGAAACTTCAGCACTTCAATGTACAATCATGGAAACTACACGAAACTTCTTCCTTAAAAAAGAGAGCAGAATTTCATGCACTATTTCATTTGGCAGAGTATAACATATTTGCTGTCAGCAAAGGACTTTTTTCAATGAAGGAAAAGGAAAAGAAAGTATTTCCATTCATACAGCACTGCCCAACTGATTAGAAGTATCAGGCACTGGTAGTTGTCTCTCAACTGTAAGCAACTGTAATAAATTTAGTACCTGCAGACCACTATATAGTGTTCCTAAAAACTCATCTGAAATCCACCAGACCTCCAAAAATGCTGTTTGTTTAACATAAACTAACCCAATTATTTTGTCACTGAAATCAATATTTATGGGCTAAAACACTACATCAAGTAGGAAAGCTTTAATGTAAAACAAATCATAAAACACTGATAATGGAAATGCTTGAAAAGCCTCTAGGACTACATGTATTTATATAAGATTTGTGAACATATAAACACACGGTTATATACGTCAAGAAAAAGGTGAGGCTCAGTGCAGTGCACTAATCATCAAAAAGACTAATCTTCCTTAGGACAAGTGTGTTCTTACGAGGACTTAAGCCAGCTGGCTGAAGTGTATCGAACCTCTTACCCAACAGCAAAGATTCATCCAAGACCATTAATTCATTGTAAGGTAAGATTCCTCTTTTTTTTTTTTTTTTTTTTTAACCTTTTCCACCATTTTTAAAGTACAAGTTATTCCCTGAAAACCTTCAGCAGCTTTTTGTTACTAATACAATTATCACAAAAGCCATGCTACAATGCAAATAGCGTATTTGCTATGATCAATGTACTGGCATTATTTGATGAGGGATTCTTCTCTACATTGTAAACTTAATTCTGTTATTATGTTTGTTTAGGGAAGCTGTTCTTTAAATCATCATAAGGAACATAATTTCCTACAACACTAGAACTTTCAATCATCAAAATTCCCAAAATCATGCTTCCCTTTTTAATTTCAAGACGTATCTCAAAGGATTGTAATATCCTATATAACTACCCCTACACTAGCATCAACACAAAAACTACTTCATGCATTGATCAACATGTATAGTGTAGTTTACTCTTTTATTTCAATCTGTTCAAATAACATGACACAATAAGCTCAGTATAAAACATTATGGTTCTTATGCAAATAAAGACTCCCACATTAAGGTTACTGCTCTACAATACATTGCACACAGCTGCTCACAGCTTGTCCTCACACTGAAATGTAGATTAAAATGGAATAGCAACCTTACACCTGTATTCCATTGATTTTATTGACTTATGGCATATTATTAAAAGAAATTAAAGAAATCTGAGTTACCAGTACTGACAACAGTACCTACAACTTCCCACTGCTGTGGCACAGCATCCTTAATTTTGTGGCTCACTGTCAAATGAAAAGAAGTCGATGTCTTGAAAGCCAAGCCTGACACAAGAAGCACCCACAACACCAACCCTCTACTGCTAACCCCATCCCCAGCACCATCGTGAGTTCAAGAGAATTTAGCTTCAGTTAAATATTTTTGAGGTCGAATGCCTTTTCCATTCTTTACCAACCATCCAGGGAAGCACCAGGTGCAAAGTGAAGAAAAGTACCATAGCTTTATAGACATCAACTCATGTCCCCCACTGACTTTCTTAGGATCTTCAGCAATTTCCAGCACCTCAAGCACTGTTCTGACTGACTAAAGGTTTTAGTTGGTCATTTCATAAGCATTTATTTTAGACCAATATTTAAGCTCACCTCACTTCATGTAATATATCTACAAAATAATTTGGTTTTCTTACTCTATGAATGACAGTGCCAAAAATAGCTACTGAGCAAATAGTAAAGCGTATATAGTAGTACGTTATCCATATGGTATCAACTAAAATAAATCTACTTATAGTCTGGTAAGGTTTCAAAATAATGCACTTGAGTCTCAGATTTGTAAAAATTGGAAGTTATATACCTGTGTGTGATTTTACTTCTTTTTTTTTTTTAAATTAAATCAGAGAGTTATAACAGCAAAACTGAGTAACAGCACAAATACAAGGATATCTTGGAATAGAATCATAGAATGTTTTGGGCTGGAAGGGACCATAAAGATCATCTCGTTCCAACCCCCCTGCCATGGGCAGGGACCCCTTCCACTAGACCGGGTTGCTCAAAGCCCCATCCAAACTGGCCTTGAACACTTCCAGGGATGCAGCATCCGTGACCTCTCTGGGCAACCTGTTCCTGTGCCTCACCACCCTCACAGTGAACAACTTTTTTCCTCATATCTAATCTAAATCTACCCTCTTTCAGTTTAAAACCGTTACCCCTTGTCCTATCACTAAACTTCTTGATAAAGAGTTCCTCCCCATCTTTCCTGTAGGCCCCCTTTAAGTACTGGAAGGCTGCTATAAGGTCTCCCCGGAGCCTTCTCTTCTCCAGGCTGAACAACCCAAACTCTCTCAGCCTGTCTTCACAGCAGAGGTGCTCCAGCCCTCTATTCATCTTCATGGCCCTCCTCTGGACTTGATCCAACAGGTCCATGTCCCTCTTCTGTTGGGGGCCCCAGAACTGAACGCAGTACTCCAGGTGAGGTCTCACAAGAGTGGAGTAGAGGGGGACAATCACATCCCTCGAACTGCTGGTCATGCTTCTTTTGATGCAGCCAGGATGCAATTGGCTTTCTGGGCTGTGAGCGCACATTGCTAGCTCATATTCAGTTTTTCATCCACTAATACCCCCAAGTCCTTCTCCTCAGGGATGCTCTCAATCCACTCATCGCCTGGCCTGTATTTGTGTTTGGGATTGCCCTGACCCATGTGCAGGACCTTGCACTTAGCCTTGTTGAACTCTGTGAGGTTCACACAGGCCCACCTCTCAAGCCTGTCAAGGTCCCTCCGGACGGCATCCCTTCCCTCCAGTGTGTCAACTGCACCACACAGCTTGGTGGTGTTGGCAAACTTGCTGAGGGTGCACTCGATCTCACTGCCTGTGTCACCAAAGACGTTAAACAGCACTGGTCCCAATACTAATCCCTGAGGAACGCCACTCGTCACGGGTTTCCACTTGGACATCGAGCCATTGACAGCAAGTCTTTCAGTGCGACCAGCCAGCCAGTTCCTTATCTGCTGAGTGGTCCATCTGTCAAATCCACTGTCATGCGGGACAGTGTCAAATGCTTTGCACAAGTCCAGGTAGATGACATCTGTTGCTCTTCCCTTATCCACTAACACTGTAATGCCATTGTAGAAGGCCACCATGTTTGTCAGGCACAATTTGCCCGTAGTGAAGCTATGTTGGCTGTCACTAATCACCTCCTCATTTTCCATGTGCCCTAGCATAGTTTCCAGGAGGATCTGCTCTATGATCTTGCTGAGCACACAGGTGAGACTGACTGGCCTGTAGTTCCCCAGGTCTTCCTTTTTTCCCCTTTTAAAAATGGGGATTATGTTTCCCCTTTTCCCATCAGTGGGAACTTCCCCACACTGCCACAACTTCTCAAGTATGATGCAGAGAAAGCTAACAGAAAGTCCTTGGAATAAATGCAAATACACCTGTAGTATTCTGTGGCCACTGAACTGGCTCTTAGGACATATCTCAGAGTGAAGATGGCATGCATTTGGCAGTACTGTACTAAAGCAAACCTTTTAAAGTTATCCCCACTCTTATTATTGTGGCTTAGAACAGGAATACACTGTGACCTTTATTTTTCTGAGCAAAACTCCCTTTTTTGCTACGGGGTTTTATGACTATTTTTAATCTATGCTTTAGTTTTCACCTAGGTAACTTTCAGAAATTTGAAAACACATAATAATATTCATACATTTGCCAAAGACAAAAGAAAGTTCTCCATGGAGTAGAGAATAAAAAATAGAAGAACTGAGAAACTTTATTGCTCCTAAACATACAAAAATGCATGTCACACACAGGTTCCTTAATAAAACAATGATCATTAAACTCTATTATACTGTTTGTGCCTAATTTGTGAGATTCGTTGAATAAAATGTCCTTTTTTTACACCATATTGCTATTCCAGTAGTGTGCTTTTCTCCAGAAATTGTAGGTTTTGAGCCTGAAATCCATGATGAGATGGAGCAGAGAATATTTTCTAACAGATACTCTGTGAGAAAATGGGGTTTTGGTGCCTCAAAGCTTGACAGCTGTGATCTAATATGCTGATTTCTCCTCTACCCCCTGGGCTACATTTGTAAAACTTAATAATCTCCTTTTCAAGATCTCTTATTTGAACCCACAAATCCTTCCTCTCATGGAAATACCCCAAACACCACCACATTATTCTGGACAGAAATGTTCAAAGTCTGCTGTTACACAAGGGTGCTGAGCCAACCTAACATCTAACTACTATTAAAAAGTTCTTGTGCTCCTGTCCCTTTCCTTGCATTCATCCTATCCTTTAGTAAACCTGTTCAGCTCACTAATCTGGCGTAACACTCTTCACTTTTTTTTTTTGTAGATTAGTCAACTGAATCAGTTCATCAAGGGCTGAGACAAGTTTTACAGCCAGGAAGACGGGGGGGGACAACATGACAACCTGGCCAAGACTGTGGAGAAGACGACGGGGAAAAGGACTTTCATTTCCAGAAGTCACCAGTTTTTTGCCCCTACCAGATTAGCTCAATTTATCCTGCCATACCAAACCTTCTCACTCATCTGTTGATGCTTCTCCACTTTGCACAGACAGATTAACACTGGCTAGCCCAAAGACTAGAAATCAAGCATGCTTGCTGTCAGGTGAGTGCATCTGTCGTAACTAGACAACCCCCCTGAACCACGTACCTCTGCCTCTGCAGCCTGATGACTATCACCAGTTCCTGTCTCTCTCCTACTGAGGGTGAAGAATCTCTGAATACCCCAAACAGTAGTTTCAGAACTGTAATCTATGGCCAATAGCCATGGTAAGTGGTCTATAGCTAGTCTGGCAGAACTGTATCGTATACCATAATTATAAATGCCTAAATTTCACAGGGCTATAGCAGCGACAAAATTTAGTAACGGGGAGAACACCCTCAAAAACTTATGATGATAAAGCTTGCCTGGCCTGGCTCCTTGTGCAAGAACTGAAGAAAGTCGCCAGTACAGTCAATGGCCAAAGCAAGCCCCAATCTTAATCTATGGTCTCAGTGGTACTTCTGTCATCTTCAGCCAGTGTGGCTGGACACCATGAACACCACACATTTAATACGCTTCAAACTGGACAGTGCAGCAGTTATGGTAGTCTTTGTAAGTCTTTCAGCAAAGAGGAAAAAAACAACAACAGTAACTTCAGTATTTTGGTTCAAATTGAGCTGCCTGCTTTCTATTATTTTTTGATTTCTTGCCAAGTGTCCTTTTTTTTTTTTCCTTTAAGCCAACTCACCAGCAACTCACTATGGAACCCAGATGAAGAAACAGCTTCTTTATCACATAATCTCCCCAAATGTGAAATGGTTTTAATACTTACCTCCAGTGGCAGTTACAACACAGAAACAAAGAATTATTATATACTAATCCCATTAATTTCTGAGTCAAAAAGAATGTACAGCATTAAAATACAAGTTTAAAATGAGATAATTCTACCCAATTTACTAAAAAAATCAGATAGCATTGTACATGCATATGTATTTATATAGATATACACACATGTATATATAAAACTATAAAACATATACAATATATATAATTTGTAATGCTGGCTAAAAAAAAATGCCCCCCAAAATGCTACTCAGTTCTTCTAAATATCAAAACAGCTCAAATTTTATGACTAAATTTGATGACTCATTTTCTTTTTTGGTTCCAGGATCTTTCTGCAGACACCCCCAAAAATGAGGAAACTGCTTTTGTTCCTGCTGAACACAAATGGAATAAGTGGCATCTCTCACAAGAAAGAAAATATTTTAATTGCTTCAAGTGTTCCTGAAGTGCAAGTGGAAGCAAATGGAAAAGCTGCCATATCTACAGCTCAGTGCAACTGCAGTCCACAGCTTTCACCAAGTTAAAGTAATGCTATCATGCAAGGCAGGGTGCAAAGAAATTCTGACTACATAGAAATTAAAGAAGGTAAAGAGAGCTTCACACTTTGCTACAACTGTCAGTCACGCTCATCGCACCTCTTTGGAGTGCCCCAACACCCCTGTGCCACCTTTCCATCCTCCTCTATTTCACAGACTATTGATCCACCTCATCCGCTCCTTGAGTCACATGAGCACTACTCCTCCCTTCAGCCATTTTTGGGAAGCTAAGGGCCTTTTATATGATTGCTACCTGACTGGTTTCTAACTAGGCAGGCCAGTTTTACTGCTGTCTTAATGACTGCAAACGAGACAACTGAATTTTCCAGTTTTCCCAGTAGCCACTCCACCAGGGGGTGTGTGGAAATGCTGGTGCACACTCCTGGCCATGTCCCTGCAGACTCCCAGCTCTTGCACCACATCTGTGCTGTACCCTTGGCACGGCTGGTACCACTGCACACACGCAGGGCATCTGAGCGTGCAAACCAATCACCTTTAGATGTGTGGGGGTTTTTGGTTGTTTTTTTTTTTTTAGTAACTGGCCAGCTGGCGTGCCTAACTCTCTCTTTTCCTCCTCTTGCATGTCAGCAGGACAGTCAGCCTCCCATTCCTACCAGTAGCCTGCAAAAGGTTTTGTAAATCATCCTTTGGTTAACACCAGGGCTTCCCACCTCACATTTCTTCCACCTCCTCTTTCACCCCACTTCCCATGCACCCCAAATCCTCATTCCCATCTATCTTCCTTCTGTTCAGGAGGTAGGTCTTTCAAAGTGCCAACTTTCTGCACTGCAGTAGGAGGATGGGCAGAGAGGGAGCTGGGGATATTATGCTGGAAGGTGTTAACGGCCACCATCAAATGGTTCTTTGATCTCCAGACAATTACAGAGCTGGGCCTGCTAACCAGATGCAAGGGGCTCCCTCTTTCCCCTGCTTCTTCCTTCTGCATCCCAGACGGACAGAAATGCCATCAACTTGAGGGCAAGGCCCTGTAAACCAATTATAGGTTTATTTTTAATTTAGAAAGAAGAAAAGGGCTATTTTGCTTTCATAGGAGAAGATGTCAGAAAGAGTTTGCAAACCAACAGTTTAACTCTGAAAGAGACTCTTGTAACAACTCACGTCTGCTTAAGAGCTGTCTGAAAATATGCAATTTGATTGCTGAAGTTTAACAACACTTAAAGTTCTCAAAAGTTCTCATCACAGTCATACATAAAAGAGAACTTTTCTAAAGCTTCAAATGCTAGACGAAAAGCATATGAGATTGTTTTAGTGCTTTCTACTAATTAGTACTGCTTTTATTATACAGGGCAAGAAAATGACAATTTTTTTCCTAAACTGGCAGTGAACAGCCAATTCAGTAAGCTGCGTTTTTGTCTTCTGTGACAGTGCAGTGGAAAAATCTCTTTCATTTATTAGGTCTACAGAGACTAAAACTGGCCGGGTATCAAACCTGCTTTGTAAAAGCCCAGATCCATTCAGCCATGTGTAGATTCCATAATTCTTTACAACCTGTTATCAGTATCAACTTCACAAAAGATGAACCTTTGGTGTCTTCCAACGAGTGTTGCTGCAACCCTTTATAAAACAGAGCAAAAACTTGAACTGACAGTTCAACACAGAAAGACCAAAAAACCCTAATGGCAGTGCCAAATTAAATTCTTATTAAAATCTAAGATAGATTTTTTTTTTTCCCGTAGATGAGCTTTGCATAAAGATATAAAACTAGATCTCCTACAATAGTGGATAATCAAGCTGGGTAACTATTTAATTTTAATAACTCTGATTGCTCCAAGCCCTACTGTGTGCACCTATGCTACTTAAACTGCCAGTTTCATCACCTCACTCGTGATTGCAGGGTAGCCAGAACTTGTCATGGGGACAGACAGGGCAAGGCCTTAAGCTGAAAGGGTGCTGATGGCAACCTGAGATAGAAAAACGAACATTTCTTTAGATGGATAGAGCTTTCAGGAAAGAAGAAAACTACCAGGGTGGAGTTATTGACTTGCTTTTAACTACAAGGAGAGATTCCTAGATGGCTTTGATGAACTGATTAAAATGTGCTGCCTTGTTAAAAAGGTACTTCTCACATTGAATCAGGTGCACACTGTATTACATCCAGGGAAAAATAGTAAACTTTGATTTTCAGTAAACACAGCCAACATCACATTCTTACATTTTCTATAGCAGAAGTTTATGAATAACAGCACCCGCAACACTTCTAAGTCTCAGACTTTAAAACTGAAAGAACTAATTAATCATTTTATTCAGCTCAAATATCCGTGCTATGCTGACTGCTCTGCATCTGTCTATACTGACAGCATTTGCTTAAATTGTCCCATCTTTTTAGCAATGGATTCTATTGCATTCTTTAAGATAAAAAGAACTGCAAACTAACTCACAAGTGTTTCCTACATTATAAAGTACTGTAATTATTTTACAGTTAAAACAAGTAATTCTTGTGAAACGTTCAGTACACTTCACATAAGCTAAAAGTCTAGTGTTCTCATTCAGTACTAGGTTTACAATGCTGCAAACTTGCATCTGACACAAACGTGAACATTAGCAGTTTTAACAACACCTTTCCGTTCAAGTTACATATATTTATCAATACAGATAAACATGCAAACATGCACGTGATTTTCTTCAAAGCTTAATAAAATCTGCAGGCTCTTTAGGTCTCCTGAAACTGTGTGATTTTTATCACCACCACATAAACAGTCCTCTTTAATACTCCTCTCCTCGCTATGCAGTCTGCAGATCACAGGAGTGCACAGACTCTGAACTTAAAGTTTTATTTGCACAAGAGTACAGGGAATGTTACACAGCACCGTTCCTCACATGGAGAAGGAGTAAATCTGTACTCCTCACACACAGATTTGCCACAATTCAAACTTCAGCCATAATTTGCTGATAGCTTGAGGGTAAGGAGTAAAAATTTTGGAAGTAAACAAACTCAGCGTTCATGAATACAACACAGAAACAATTTAGCACCGTTTTAGGAGTACAATGTACAAACGTGGCTCATCTACTTCCTAGAAGTCTGCTGCAAAACTTCAAAACTCTCCTAATCTTTGTCCCTAGCTTGAAGCAAAACAGCTTTGTGTTGCCTCTAAAAGTAGGGAGGGAGTAGTGGAGGATGGGAAGGGGAGAGAATAAGAGGATAAGTGGGAGTGAGAACTGATACACCATACTGGCATTAATTTATAAAAAGACCGGTGAATTGTATTCTTAGACTATGGCTTTCCTAACAAAGTCAGGCACATTCTCAATTATCAAATAAACAAGGTCATCCTGTACTTTTTATTTTGTACATGCACATGCAAAGGAAAAAAGGAAAAGTTTTGTTTCATCTGTTACCAAAACCATCATTCTGCAGTCAACACTTCTAATGAAATACAGGCCAAAGGATTAGTCAGAGCAGATTCATGGAAAAACAAAGGAAATCTGTATGCAAATACAAGCCTACCACATAACTAAACCCAAGAATGAATCCTGCTCGAATACCTCCAAATACTGTCCTACAAGGCTCCCTGCAATGGCTTCCACTCACCCCAGCTCCACAGCAATTAGCTGCAACTTTAGTAGCCATGGCCCTAAAGACGACAAATGATACTAGTATCATCATTAAAGCACTAACTTAAGTATTCGAAATAACAAATGCATCAGAAATATATTCCATCTTTGTCAAAGGTCTGAAGAAGAGTCTGTTCATCTTTTTAGGGAAGGAGGAGACAGGGACCTGGTGGGGAAGGCCATAGGGGAAGCTATAGAGGCTGTTGGGCCATAGGGAAGGCTGCAGCAGAGCTATTGCCCAGCTGGGAAGACAAGTTATTTGAAAGCTACAGTTCTACAAACAGGCAAAGAAAGTCGACCGATCGTGCTTGTCACAGGAAAACTCAGCTGTCGTGATGAGCCAGAGGGTGGCTGACGGGCAGGCACGAGCACGGAGCACCACCAATGCACTATAGTATCGCAGGCCTGGCCTGGGACAGGCGGAAGTGGCAACCCGACGCTGTCCATGGCTTAACGTTAGGCCGATCTCAGCTGGAGCTTTGCGCAAGTAAATACGACTCGAGGAGTTTTTCTCAGAGGGTTATTTTTAAATACCTGACCATATGAGCTTCCTTGGAATGGGAAAAAAGGGGAGGCAAAACTAAACAGTCATTACATATATGTTTAAATATAACATTAAAAAAACCACAAGATATTTAAACTGACTAGAAATGTTCACTTTCATTTTAATTTTAAAGTTGGCAATGGACCTGGACCAAAAAAAGGTTATATTCTGACCAAGATGCAGCAGCGTGGAGTTTCTAAAACCAGTCTTTAAAACAGTTCAGAAGGGGGCGGGGAGGGGGGAACCTTGCTCAAAATCTCTCACTTAGAAAAGTAGTAATTTGAGTTTCAGTCCTTATGCAGAGATGGGGTAAAGTCACTCAAAGCTAGAAAAGAAAGCTCAAGTACAAAAGGCAACAGTAGTTAAGTGCACAATGGGAATATGTGGTTGTACAGAGTTCAGTTAACGGCAGCAACATCAACAAATAAGGTCAGGAGGTTTGACCCTGAGTTTTCTCAATACTACTTTCCCTGCAAGAAGCATCTGCACTAATGCCAAAAAAGCACTTGTAAGTCTTTATCTACTTCTGTTTCAAAATATAGACATAAACACATCTAGGTCTATGTAAATCATCTCGAAAGATGTAGCGGGATGCTCAGACGACACATGGTCACAAGCATCAAGCATTATCAAGAGAAAAGGCTGAGAGCCAGAAAGAAAACACTTACATCTAACAGCACATTTTGGGAATACTGATACTGTTTGGCTGCTGGAAATCTAATAACTGTATTTTTCCAGTAGTACCTGTTAATATATTTAGAATCAAATTCCATAACACTACCTAAAATTACAAAGCAAGCAAATGCTTGAAAACATGCTTTCAGTATATAAGAACCATATTTTTATTCATAGAGAAAAATATCTGTATATCAGTTCATCTCAAATCAACTATCCCTTTCTGTTTACTTGGGATTTTTTTGGCTGTCACTATCAATAATGCATGCAAAAACGTGCACAGCTTTGCCATAGTGCTGGTTAGTTATCCATGTACTGAAGTTCTTCTGAGCAAAATTTTTTTATTTGTCAAACAAAATTGCCTTTTTAATAGTGTTTTGACAATGGAACAATAAAATTTGACAATGGAACAGCAAAATTTAAATATTCAAATTACATTATATTATCTCAATATATGACAGTATTAGCTATTGAAAGAATAGTACTTCCAGCGTGCACATTACCTTTCACAGTTACTATAGTTGCTTACTCCCTCATCTTCTCTTGGCTTTCTAACTTTGGACTTTTATATCATTAGAGGAAACTGATTTTTTGGTTTCAAGAAAAATACATTCAGCCCATGTCTCA
Organism: Haliaeetus leucocephalus; assembly: GCF_000737465.1. Classification (NCBI taxonomy): domain Eukaryota; kingdom Metazoa; phylum Chordata; class Aves; order Accipitriformes; family Accipitridae; genus Haliaeetus; species Haliaeetus leucocephalus. Next base: position 6,705,666 of record NW_010972942.1, on the reverse strand, counting down.
GAGTAGAAAACACAAAGATACTAAGCCTTCTTTCCAGTAATAATCCCCTAACCCCCCCCCCAACCAACTCCCCCTTCCCCCAAACCCACCAACAGAAGAAAAGCACCAGAAAGACACAAGCCCAAGTAATACTGGTTAATACTTACAGGTTTACTCATTTTAATGTTTGGATATTCAATACATTTTAATTTACTATGTGTACATCTGGATTTCTGGAACTGCGGAGCTTCCCTTCACATGGCAGAGCACAAAAAATATTCCATGCTATCTGTCCCAGACTTGTTTCCTTTCTGTTACAAACACAGTATATATGTGAGATGATTTGATAACTCACTTTTGGTTGTGCACAAGTACTGCAGCTAATGGAGGTTTTGGTCATTTATTAGAGCGGGAAGGAAGAGGTACACTGACTTTTAACCAAACTCTGTGACGCTGTATGAATCTTTCCTACAGTGGCCATTCTTAAATGTTCATTTAAGTTCCAAAGCAGAAATTTTCTTTCTAAGCTTATAGGATTTCTCTCAAAGTAGACAACTTTAAAAAAACAAAACTCCCAAAATCAACACCCAAAACAAACAAACAAACAAAAACCCGAAAAAGACCATGAGCATTCACACCATGTGTACCATGTGTGCACTAATCATCCATAGAGACAGAATAAACCCCTCTATTACATACACTTTTGAGTACCACCAAGTTCTGTACTTACTCATATTTGCAATACCCCTACAGGTCCTAGTCATGTCCCAGAACCCTTCATCTCAGGCAATGCATTTTGGGTTCCCTCACTCCAAAGAGCTGACAAAAGGTTGAAGGCAATGAACTGAGACTGACAGGGGAATGAAACAAAACATAATATTTACAAGAGAAGATTTGGAGTTCCAACCATAAATTAGCTTTCTTTAGAGTCGTTTTATCCCTTGGTATTTATAACCAGTTACAAGGTAATAGTTAATTTGGGGTGAGTGCAACTGAGAATCTGCAGGAGACCAAAGCCATTAAAACCACCTGCAGACATCAAGTGGAAGTAAGTGATCCTAGGGCTACTTCTTTGTTCTATTACCTTTGTATCTTGAAGAGGACACTACCTTTCCATCTATATAAAGCTTTTCAGCATTCAACAGAGTCAAGTTATAAAATCATGAGAAGAAAAAGCAAGATGAAAACCCTCACAAAATCCCTTAGCACCATCAAAACCAGGTTTCACGTGACAATAAGGGTTATCACCTCGTTGACTTTGTTTCCATATTCATGTACCCAAAAGAACCACAAACAAATAGAGCACAGGAACAGAAAATCAAGCTCTTGAGTTAGGACCTAACTTAGTTTGCCTGAGCCAATCAGTCTCCTCACATGGATGAATTATAATGCATTTAACCACACACATGCCCTTGTCCAACTGTGCTACCCTCTGTACTTCACTACAATATTCACTCTATTCAATGTTTTGTCTTACTTTCATTACCCATTGCATGACTGTGCACACCATTTATTGCAGTATTCAGAAGAGTTCAGTGTCAAGTATTATTTTCATAAGAGAACTTTCTGTGAAGTTCATGAGTAAGTTGACCTGCTTCACTTACAGCCTCATTTGCATTTAGGATCAGCATTATGCCTGCTTCCAGCATGAGCAACAGGCAGTATATAAATGTAGGTGGTTATTATGGAAACTTAGGCCCTTATTTTCCAAAGTACTTACAAAATATATTTATTTAAATATTCAAAGCACATCATTTCCTCACTCAAAGTACAGCTTCTCCTTGAGAAGACTGAGCACTCAGCATTTTTGCAAATCAGCCCAAAGCTGAGCACATGCAAGCAAGATGCATATTTAGTGCCAACCTCCTAAAAAGCTGAGTGACATGCGAGCATCACACAGGAAGCAGGTGGGAGAGCCCAGGGCAGAATTCAGTTCTTTACAGCTGCCTTGGTCAGGAGACTTTTCTGACTGTGATCTTTGCCCTGTTCCATTCTTACCATCCATTTTTCTCCTACCAGTAAGACAGCAATCCAACAGAACTCCTGTGAAGAATGGGTCCGTGGTATGTGCTAAATAAAACAGGGGTCCAGTAGTAAAATTATATGCAGTGGCAAAGCCAAAGCCCGTGGCATGATGTACGCAGCCAGAGAACTGAGGTACACTTGCACAAATAACCTGAATTTTGGCACTTCTAACTTCTGCACCATAGCTTTTGCACCTTTAGTATTCTTTCAGTATTTTTGGTATGTCATTTATTGTGTTTTGGAATAAGCAACAGCAATGATAACAAATCACCACTTGGCATCATGACTGCAAGCATGATGAAGACAGGGTGAGAGAATACCTCGCAGTCCCAGAACAGATCTCCAGCACCTCGGGCAAGCAACAGCAAGACAGCCACCTTCTAATATGGGTTTATTTCACAGATATTATGAACAGCAGAAAGACGGTAAGTCTCTAATCTTTGTTTTCATTCTTACGTAAGACTATTTTCTGAATCTATATGCCCCCGTCTCCTCCTCAGCACAGCATGCAGTACCAGCGTGGTCTGCTGGGCATAATGCCTCTCCAGCTGTTCAACCCAATACAGTTCTCCTTCCCTTCCCAGCCCCAGCCACCAGCCTCCTGGCCGAGCACCACATCCCCATCTGGAATAAGAAATGTAAAGAAAAGAGGGCAGAGCTAGTCTGTGCAGATAATGCATTTATTTCACAAAAGAAGCTGAGCGAAGCGCAAGTATACTTGTTAAGGTCAACACCTTCTGATGTTTCATCTACTGACATTAAAGTATCTTAAAGCTTATGTCCTGGCCAAGTTTGCTTGTCTTTTCATTGGGAGAGAAAAAAAATGTATAACTTCCCCCCCCCCCCCCCCCCAAAAAACCATCAAACC
>NW_010972942.1:6649210-6702784 GCF_000737465.1 Haliaeetus leucocephalus | reverse complement strand
AAAAATTACCACCCCCCCCCCCCCCCCAAAAAAAATCTTTACTCCAAAGCATACAGTATACAGAACTGTTAAAAAAGGACACAATACAGTTTTAACTAGTCTCATTCACAAAAACAGCTTGAAATTTTCCACTGAAAAATATAGAACAAGTATTTATTAATTCAGCTTTAGGTAGACAGCCACCACAAAAACTTGGTAAAGATGGAAGCCACTGAAAATCAGATTTCATATTTATATTAAGATCTGTCAGCATAAGTTATAGATATTATACTAACAGTTTGGTTTAAAATATTGCCTTCTCCAACTCTTTGCCCCTTTTATGTGGGTTGTCAGCTTTACAGGCCACAATTTTTTATGCATTGAGCTTTATTTTTTATATATATGTATATGTTTCCACATGTTTATATATCTTTATATATAAATAGGTTTCTATGGTTTTTATACATATAAAAGACTACAGCCAAAATTTTATTTAAATATTAATAAATCAGACTTTGGGGAGGGGGGATAGGGAAGACAATGTTTTATAATTTAAATAAATGAATTGTGGAAGAATAAAGCATCCATTTTGAAAAAATGGGCATTTGATGAAAAACTTGGCAACTAAATATGAAATACATTAAAAATACACTGCAAAGGCAACTCTGGTTCTTTGGCATCATATTTGTTGCTGAACTATTCATTTACGGACTACTAGCAAAAGATTGAATACAAATGTAATGTGTAAATTACACAGCCCCAATTCAAGATGTCTGTGAACTAAAAATAATAAACTAATTCAAGTCTCATATGAAGAGCCAGATGTTTATCATGCTGGGGAACTGGGGATTTCATATGATGACGTTTTCCACGTTCCCTTTTGGGTTCCCCTAGGAGACTCGCGCTATTATGCGTGTAGTAAGCAAACACCTGATCACATTACAGAGCACAGATTAGTAAACCAAAAGATCTATTGTGATCTGACAATCTTACTACAGGCAATAAAACTAAATTCATTTTTGAATTAATCTTTGAAGTAGTGCTTTTCTTCATAGAAAGACATCCGATCTTGATTAAAAATTGCTGCAAAATCCACTCCTATATATGGCAATATAATATTCTGCTGTTATCCTTCCTATAAAAACTTGCACCTTTAGTTTTGAATTAAGTTTATCTAGCTTTCCTACCCCTGGATCTGTTTATAGATTTGTTTACTTAACTTATGGGCCTGCTATCACAGAACTGTTCATTGTGTAGGAACAGTGGCAGGCGAAGGTCATCTCTTCCAACTTCAGCCTTGTCTTTTTGAAGGGAAGCACACTAGGTTCTCAGCTCTTACAGCTCTTTGCTGATTCTTTAATCAAAAGATCTGACTTGGAGCAGTTCCAATTTATGAACCCAACTTGTGGGTGTTAGCAAACTAAATCATTACGGTAGCTTAATTATACAATTATACAACATCCTGACTACTGCAATACATCTTCCCTCTGCTCTATGCTTTCTGTTTACACAACCACAATTGTATTAGTCCTTTTCACCAGAATTATTTGGAAACTCAGATGATTATTTGGATTCAGCTGATTATTCACCACCACCTTTCCAACAGCCACCTTTTAAATTTTGTTTCTGGATGTAGAACTCCATATTTGACTGTATTCAAATGCACATTTTGTTAGCTTGCTACCACTTGTCAAGTGATCCATATGGCTCTGTAGTAACTGCTTGTTCTCTTCACTGTTCATCACTTCAAACACTTCTATATCATTTGCAGACTTTTTTCATATACAAAGTTCTATTTCATATCACAAGTGTCAAAGGGCGCGTGACCAGATAAGTCAGTCTGTTTTCTGCTAAACTAGTCACTCAATGGTTCCCATTTAGAACATATTAATTAGCCAGTGTTAATGTAGTGGGTATGTATCACTGAGTTTACCTTGCTCTAATTTCTTAAAATTCTGTGCAATACCAACTCAAATGGTATGGTCCACAGGGCCATCTAAAAATTTATCCAGAATCAATGGCAGTCATTGTTCCAGTTATACCTTGAATCCCTGCAGTATCCAAATTCTCATCATTTGCTCTCTCTCTGTATATGTACTTCACTGCACAGAATGACTGAAAGAAACATGGGCAAAATATGATAGCAAATGTGAATTATTTTCTTTTTTAGACTAGAGTTAGGGAGCTCTTAAGGAGAAAAAAAGTCCTGATTCCCACTCTTTGTTCCCAGGTCTGTTTCTGTTTTGTTTTTCAATGGCTCTGGATAAAAAAAACAAACAAACAAACAACAACAAAAAAAACAAACCCACCAAAAAAACCAAAAACAAACCAAGAATATTCTTAAAAATGCTAAGGGAACATTGTACTGTCCTTGCACAGCTACTGCTGGGGAGAGGAAGGAGCTGGACAGCAACCTCTACACTTAGTCACCTAAAGTTTATCTGAACTCCGTTTCAGGAACATATTGTATCTTAGCATATTACATGAAAACTACTAATTGTTCCTCCAGATAAACTCAGAGATTATCTTGTCAAATAAACTATATTGGCTATCATTAATTATACTGCTCTGTTTTATTTCCTGGTTAATCAAGTCCTTGGTCAGTCTTTTCAAGATTTTATCTAAGGTTGGAGTCAGGCTGTCAAGTCTAGAATAAGCAGCTCATCCTGCCCAAGACAATATTAAACTTCTTCCAAGTATATCTAAATTTTCCACATGCGACAAGTTTGGGGCAGGGGGTGTGGGGTGTGTGCAATAAAAAAAGAAAAATCAACATTATCAGTACAGATAGCTCTACAGATAATACCATGAAGTTATAGACAGAAGCTGGCAAACTAACCTAGTATGCCCAGTATGCCTAAGTACTCTGCTGGTTCATAGCCTGCTGAGCCAGTACAGCAAAGGTGAGTGTTTCATCATCAGCTCAGGATATCAAAACATAGTGAGGCTGGTTGGGGTTTTGTTGTTGTTGTTGTTGTTGGGGGGGGGGGGGGTGTGTTGGTTTTGGGGGTTTTGTTTTGTTTGGGTTTTGGGGGGTTTTTTGGTTTTTTGTTTTTTAATACATCCTTCATTTTCTGTATTGTTAATTACTAAGTTACAGTTTTCTCCTTGCATTGCTTCGCATTTTCTGTTGTTACTTTCTACAGTCACAAGCTTCTGATTTAGATTCATCTTCCCCACTCCCCCCCCGCCTTTGATTTGTTACACACCATTCCCAAACTGCCTTAATTAATTCTCTTTGTAATATTGAAGGTTTTTAAACCATCATTTTTCATCTGCAGAGTGTTGGGTTGTTGGTGTGGGGTATTTTAAAAGCAATTTTTTCAAATCATGTGGCTTATCATTTGTGTATTTCACACTTTCTGCAATGTAAAATACACAAATATACACAAATTTATGTGCACCTAGCTTTAGATATGTGTCGTTCCCCGCCCCCAAATGGTTCAGACTTGGTCATGCCTTGAAACTTGCAGCAATCTTCTTTAACTGTGTGTTCAATCTTTCTTTGTTTCCCACAATGGGATGTAATGCCTTTTTTCAGAGTAGGGTGCAAAACCTCTTCCATAAGGAAGTTTCCATCTCTATATTTAGAACATCCAAAGTTATGGTACTACCAGAGGGAGACTTAGTATGTAGTCCTCAGCTTGAAGTCTCCCACAATATCCTCCTCTCTCCTCCTCTTCCTCATCTCTTGGAGGGTCAACTGTTCTCATTGTACCATGACTTTAGCACATCTTCACCTTATGCTCTGTCATAAACGTTTAAAATCATTTCCCTCAGGGTTGTCTGAAAAAAATCACAGATAATTAATGACACCATTTCTGACAGTCAGATGTCCTCAATACGCCTAGGTTTGTTTCAGTTTTCCAATCATAGATCTGCATGTGAAGGGGTTTTTTTGGTGGTGGTGTTTGGGGTTTTTTGTTGCTTTGGGTTTTTTTTCAAATATTTACTTATGGAAGCAAATATTCCGCAGAGTAGATTTTTGGGTCAAACACTGTATTTTTGCTCACATTTTTCACACAAAAGTATTCACTGAATTTGTAGTACTGCTCTTCCTTAGCATGCTACGTTCCAATTTTCGTACACCAAGAAGTGAACCTTAAAAGTGTCCTTTCACCAAGGAACTGAAAAGAATGAGACAAAATCTCTAGTGGTCATGTTTTCTCTAACTAGTGTAGCTTCCCCACCTAAAAAAAGCATCAGTCAATAATAAAAAAAAAAACCAACACCCAAAACCAAAAAACACCAAACCAATCTCATCAAGTGCTTTTTGATCTTTGGATTTTTTTTGTGTGTTATATAAATTGTTCACTTTGCTAACACAGGAAAAAACCTAATCAGTGTTTGTATACATACTTTTTTGTCTTTGCTATGTATTTATAACCTGGATCAGACGTCCATATACTGGAAACAGCACTCTAAAGAGTCCACAATGATTTCTCAAGAGATGCTTTAACTTGATCCTTGGCTCATTTCATCTAGCTGCCTTTTGGGGAAGAAAGTTCACTACCTTCACCATCTCCATTTTATTGGAATAGAAAGTGAACCGAATGGAAACCGGAAGATTCCAACCACAACACAAAGAAAAAAAATCTTCTTCAAATAAGAAGCAGAAAGCAGCAAAACTGGGAACTACTTCAGGTTTTTGCAGCACAAGTTAATCACAGCTGTAACTCACATCAGCAGAGCTACAGAACTGCCATCTGCATACCAGCATGCAGGGCACAAGAACTCCATCACTTTGCTCAAATTAAGGGCCAGCATTACTAAAGCCCTCCAAAATAATTTTACTTTGTTTCTGAAGATACATTAAATCCCTAAATTTTGTCAACATTCTCTGTGGAATGTAGTCATGATTCCATAAAAACATGGCTGGTTTGGTTTGCTCATGGCATCAGTTAGGAACAAAAGCACTTTGCATTGGAATGGCTGGCACCCTGCATCTCTGCTCACCGACTCCAGTGTATCTTACCCACCCCAGTCTGTTTCCATCATTACTCTTCAGATGCATAAAGATCTGCCATGCATAAAAAGGGCATTATTAAATTAGTATCATAATCTGTCTCTGACCCACATAACTTTTAAAAAAAAGCCAAAAACCAAAAAAACAACTTTATTTTCCTTACTAATGCAGTGAATAAAACAGCAAAGCAGGACAATGAAATAATCTCAGTCCACAGAAATGTAAACAACAGGAGCCATACTGATCCCAGTCATTAATTAAGCAGAGAGGAGAAACAAGGAAAAATGAAGCTATGCTCTCAAAGTAGAAGACGACTAATTTTAAAAAGATGTTTTATTATAGCAGTTCTAAGACATTTTATACATTTTTAATTTTATTAAAATTTTAACAAAATTGTAACTAAAAGCAATAAACATCAGTTTACCACTTTTGCATTTCCAACTGACGTAAGAAATACTTTAAATTAAAACCTTTCCAAGGCAGTGACAATGTTAGAAACAGATATCAGATAGTTCTAGGATTTGCCAAAGAGGCTTCATCCCATCACACAATAAATGAGTTTCTGAATTAACAGAAAAGACAACACATTTGCAGGCAAAGAAAATTCCACTTCTTCCCGATTATCTAAACAAATAGATAACATTACAAATATGAAGCAGTATTCTTATGGGAAAAAGAAAACAAACTCCTCATTAAAAAATGCCCTTTGCTAAGCACTTGTACATACATCAGAAAAGTGACCAGCCTACTGATGCCATTATGCAACCCTTACATACATATACATGTTGATTTTCATATACAGTGAAGAGTGATAAATCAACAATCTAACTGATGTCAAGAGTCAAAGAAAAGTCTTATACATGTTCCCAAATAGAGAAAATCAAGATATCAAGTCACTCTGCAAAACAACAGGGATATGAAAGACTTAGAGATGGTATATGAAGCTAGGCTAATCTAACTGTGATGACAGACTGATGCTTCCCAGAAAACTGAAGCACCTTTCCCCTACAATTGCACCTAAATATTTTTTTCCACTATTATATATGGAAAGACAACCTCTCTGATCTGACACCTTGACACAAGTTACTTGAAAAGTCTTATTAGCAAAAAAATAACACCATTTATATGGAGGATTACACCCAAATAAGAGATGTTTCTATCATCCTACAGAATGGCTTTTAAAGAGTCTACAAAATAACATTAACAAATAAATGAATTTGCAAGCCTGTTCCAAATTAACTTTTGTTCTGACACAACTTTAGTCCATGATCTCAGACAAAGCTTTGACTTTACTAATGACAATGTAATGTATCTTGAATGCACCTTTGAAATCTAAAATAAAATTGATTTATCAGTTAATTCAACATGCATACAAATTGCTGGCTTCTAACAGCCATCTTGTTTAATACAGATTGTTTAAGGTAAAGCTATTTGTAAAATAAATACATGCTTGCTAAACAAAGTCATTCAACAAGCACTGTGACTAACAAAGCTTATTTTCCTACAGGTTTGTGCCATGTAGCTGATTGACTTTGGTCAAATTAAAGCTCTTCCCATGTCTGAGACATTTCTGAAATCACCCTAACCTATGCCAGTTCCTTTGGGTCTAACACTGTTTCTTCCTCAGTTCAGGTACTAATAAAAGTCTGTCTCCTTTACTTGACTTTGTTGTTATAAATGTCTTTGAGACGTTTATTCCTCCTCCCCTTGAGATATTTGCCAATATTGATTGAAAAGAGCTAATAATTCAAAAATAACAAGTGATGAAACCTTAAGACAGGCAGACAGCCTAATCATAATCATTGCTTTTAATGCAAAACAGGTTTAAACGTAGAACTTCTGAGTTTCAAATGGTCATTAAATCCTTTCTAAGGGAAATATACCTTGGTATACAGGGAAAGCATAGCACCTTTCATCACATTTGTGTTGTACTACCCACAACTCTCAAAAGTTGATGAGAAAAGAGAAACTGCACTGAAACACAGAAAGCCTGAAATTCTGGAAGCACACAGTTAAGGCACTGCCTTGCCTGGAAATTAAGAATGATGTTGGATCTGTTACCTGTTTTGACCTAATTAACTCCTTACTAAAACTCTAGGAATACAAAGCCATTGTTCTTCAAAAAGCGCTAAACCTCACAAGTTAATGTTTAAGCTTCCCCCTAGGCTTTAACTCCGTTAACTAGAGATGTTAATTAGATCAAGCTAGGTAAATCAATCAGGATCACACCTTGAAAGCCTGGACTAGACAAGGCCTAACCCTAATATGTATTGAGTGGATAAATTTATTAGCATGCTTATTAGCATAACTGCCTAGCAAATATCCCACTAGACTTGTAAGCAGCAACGCCTATAAGGTGCAATAATATGAACACATTAAAGGTTTATTGTAACAAAGAAAAGTGGTGAATCTTATGTTGGGCTAAGTGAATACATGCCAGTTAAACTCAACATACACTTTTCCTTTAACTGGATACAGGCTACCATCTTCCAGCATTACTCAAACTGTGAAGGTCTAGCTCTAGTATCTCTAGATGAAGCCTTCAGCAAGATATTATCTCTAACTGGGTTTGGTTCTGAACTCATGATGACAATTCTGTAGTGGAGGCAAAGTCCCCACCTGTGACCAGCACGAATGCAGTCCTGGTATATGGTATTATACTTACAGCACCTTGCATTCATTAGTAGTCTAGCTTTTTACTGAGGGTTAACCTATGCTGTACAGTTACCACAAATAATGGCAAAGGGGAATACATATAACAGGGTAAGAGTATGCACAGAAAACTGAGGTTTAACTGACAAACAATAACTTGCTTGCACTGCACCAACACGAGTTCCCTTACTTCAGACTAAGCAAGACTTTAATTCTAACTGAGAAAAAAGGGCAGCTCATTACTCCTTAGACATTTTAGGAATATGAGTAGTTCTGGAAAGGGGCAGAGTACATGCCATGCAGGTATATTTTCTTTTTACTACAGCTTCAAGTGCAAAGATCCCAGAATAGCAGGACATAAGAGCATCCACAGTGTACAGGCTACTTCAGAGATTATTGCAAGAGGGATTTATTAATTTCACATTTCTATTCTTAAAAAAAGTTAGATAGAACAATTCCAGATTATTTTCTGCACCAGGAGTTCTCCAGCTTTTTGAAGTTGAGCAGTCTTATTTGAGGTTATCACACAACTGGGAAATCTTGCTGCCTGAAGCTTTGAGCAGATTAAAATGCTGTGATTTTTCTAGAGCTATCTTGCTGGAAACAGTCCTTACATTCATATCCCTCCATAGATGTTAAGCATGTGCCAAGTCTCCTATTTTAGGCTCATCTTCCATCCATCTCCCTTATAAGGGCAAAGTTTTCTAAGTTTGAATCACTCCAAAGCACTGATTACATATTTAAAATGTCATGCTAAAATCCTAATTAAATTATTGAACATTTATTCAACTATTTTCCCTTAACTTTTGCAAAATAATGTAGATTATTGGAGAAAAAAAAAAAGGCAAGATCCTAATTTCAGTCTCTCAACCAGCACCACCACCTTTCAGAGTTTGAACACAGGACTAAATGCAACAGCCACACTACACAGAGCTTAACAAATACATACTTTAATAGTTTTTTTATTTTTTCTCCTCATCTAACAAGTAGTCCAAATACACTACAGATTTTATAGAAGGAGAATTTTCAATGGACTATGGTAAAATTATGTCCTGATAGTTCTAAGCTACATTTTAGAACAATCAGTATATATAATAATTTTCCTTCAAAATTGCTTCAGCATTAGTCACATTAAACAGAAAAGACATAGTATTCTAGCCAAAAAGAAAGAGTATTTCTACAGACTGGCCTTCTCTTAGGTGAGTTAAGGCAAGATACTCATTTTATGCATGTAGGTCCTCATGAATGATGTAACCAACAGCAGAATTCCAGTCTTAGAGACTTGAATGTTTTCCTGAAGACAATGTACTCCGTTTTTCTTACTACTGAAACTTTCTTGCCTTGGTAAGTCATGAACTAGCTCCAACCTCATGAATGCCTAGATTTGATAATATTTTAAAATAGCCAGATTTTCTAACATTGGCTATAACTTCATGATTCTTATTCATGAAGCAAAAAATAAAACAACATAAAAAGTAATGCAGAAAAGTGGAAAACAAAACCTTTAAAAGGCAATGTATTCACCACCTTGTTATTTCTTCACAGACTTAATATCATTCTAGAAAACTTAAGAAATACTAGATATGCATATGTCATTCTCTTAGGAGGAAGCACAGATTTGTAACTCCAATTTATAATCTGAAGCCTAGCACAGTTTTGGGGTTGGGGCAAGGGGGTGTTGCTATTTTGGTTGGGTTTGTTTTTTTAATATATTGGTCTACAAAGTAAAAAAAACCAAAACACCACCCCATCACCCCCAAAAACTGAACTGAAAACAAGATCCTAAAACAGTAACCATTTTCCATCCCTTCCTAGAGCTGAAATAGCCCACCCATATACACTACTCTTCAACATACAGAAATTGTGGTTGTAGCTAAAAAATGCTTTAGTCAACTGAAAACAAAAGAAGCATTTTGCTGTATTTTATTTTGGCCATATCTTTATGTCCAAACTTTGCTTGCAACCTTTACAAGTCAACTGTTTAAAGTAGATGGGAAACCAACATGGTATTCAATAGAAGGCAAAAAATGTTTTTTTACGGCAATAAAATGGAAAAAGCATTACTCTACTGAATCACAATTATGTTAGTGAGCACTTTCTAAAGATCATATCAAAGATAACTAAAAGACTTAAAAACTGAATAAATGCAGACAGAAAGAAGGATAGGCAACTTGCCATTTTGTAGAACAATTAGGAATATTAATTTTCCAATCTACTTCTAAAAATCCAACTGTCATATTCTAATTCACCCACTTTTCCAGTTCTTATCTGTGATGAATTCACCCTTTCACCATTTGTAGCCTTCTCATGAAATAAGTCTACTTTATTTATTCCACTGCTTTTATATTCAAAATGTTGTTATCTTTTTTATAAAAGAAAAAGTTCAAGTTAGGATACTAGGAGTTTCACTCTGTCCACAGGTGAATGTAATTGGGAGAGGACTTTTGTGTCATTCTACAGGATCACAGCATGGAGGCAGGGTGGGAGATGCTAAAGAAATTCCAGATTCCTTCTCATATTAAAAGTTTATTTGAAAAGTTATTTTAGAACCACTATATAATTCCTCAAACCTCACTACTGTCTAGTAAACCTGAAGAAAATGATGGAATTTTGCCATGTATCCCGAAAGCAGATAAGTACACATTCTGGTCTGTTCTCAGTTCTTTGCACAACTCCCTATTTCCAGGAAGGCCAGAGAGGATAGGCGTGCTACAAGGGGAAGGAAAACCTTGCTCATCCCTACTCCTTAGTACATTCTCTTTATATTTCAGTCTTCATGAAAACTAAAATCACCAGGCTTTCTCAGTAAGTTGATCCTGCTAAAACTAGATGACTTTTTCTTGTTAAGAAATGAGGAACGCACAAGAGGCATGCCACGGAATTGACTGTGTACACGCCATAACAACGTCAATCTGTTCAGGCATGCTTGAAAACCTAAAGGTTTAGATCTTTCTGTTTGCATTTTTGCACCAAAGGACATGGCTTAGAACATGGAGGTGCAGAACAACTACTTAAGAGTCAACATGGGGAGGCAGGAGTTAAACTGCAACATCTATCATGCAAACAGCTATTGTGTCCTCGATCGGATGAAATTTGTTTCTGCAGAACTGAACTATCCACATTATCCTCTGTGACCGTGGTTGAGGAGCTGGTCCTTAACACAGCTAGATATAACAGGTCACTACACAATAAAGTTTCCAAGGGATGCAATGCTTAGTAGGGAGACCAGATGTTGAAAAGAAGACTAAGTTATGCTCTCAACCCAAGCAGCAGGCCCAAGGGATACTTCAGCAGGAGCTGTATTTCCACAGACAACTTTTTTGTTTGGACAGAGAACGAGGAATCTAGGACCTTCCATGAACATCCAGCATACTACACAGGTATTTAATTCAGGAAGACATGTCAACATCACTTCAGTAAAATCATCTTGCTTTTCATTAAACAGTCAAAATGAAATTTCTAAGAAACACAAGGATCCCAATACTTCAGTTAAATGAATCGCAAATCCAGAAATCTTCCTCTAGTCCCCAATGCCAATTCTGCCCCACCCACACTTCACAGTAAACTTAGAAAAACAAGCCAAACGGGCAATAAAGTCTCAGAGCAAGAACATTTGAACTTGGCATACATTAACTGCACTTTATGGCAAACATTCTATTATGTAAACAATTATGAATCATTTCTTTGTATTTAAATTAAAAATTAAAATGGAAATATAAGGCTGCATACCACAAGGGTTGTTTTAATTAGTATAATGAAATGAATTCATGTTAAATATCAGCCTATTTAACCAACCAGAACCTGTGTGTCCAATAGATTTTGAATAAAAATGCCATCAGACAGTACTGGTGACAGAAGTCAGACACCTACACCAAACACCCTGAGAAATATGAAGTAGTCTTCTTTTTTTTTTAATAAAAAGATATTTTTTAGTTTTAGAAGTAGCATTTTGGCATGGGTGGAAGTGAAAGAGCACTACAGCAAGTGAGCAAATTAAGCTGAAAAGCAAAAACCACAGACATGTATTATTAGCTATGATACATACCAAGTTGTTCCAAGCAAGACCTGGCCATTTAGGACATATTTTCATACTCCAGCCACACAGATCCCAGAGGCTCAACCTACATTTCCTGATTTCTACAACAAAGAGTGTCATTAGCTACCAGCATCATCAGGAATGCAGTGCTACAGTAACCATACTTAAAGAAACCTTTCATCTAGTTTGAGAAAAACAAAAGTAGGGTGAGACTGGTATGACAAGTTAATCAACTTTTAAGCTATTAACCATTAGCTTCAAACAAGACAGCTCAACTAGTAAGCACAGTCTTACACGTACAGAACCTGTGCTGAACTCAAGTTAATACAAGTATTAAATGTTCAGTCTAGTCTGCTTATTCTGATTCTTGACTTCAGTTTAGTCTGCTTATTCTAATTCTCTACTTCCTTTTGTTTTCATTTGATTTATATATCAAGTAATTCATCATTTTGTAAGATTTAGCTGCTAAACCAAAGTCTCAAAGGAGTCTTTCCTTGCTACACAACTCTACCACTGGATTCTTATTAAGAGCACAGATTCAAAATTTATTTTACTAATATGCTGCTGCTCAAAAAAAAATCTGTGCTATTGGGTTGGGGTTATGACTTTTCTAGGTCTTATCTTTTTCTGCAAGTTGTATTTTAACTGTTGATTTTAATAAAGCATTAAAATGTTCTTATATACTTAGATTCAGTTGAGTCTTATAACTCCTGGTAATCTTATGACTTTTAATTCCTTACATTCCTGTATGTAATTTTGCTATGCCACAGCCAGTCTAGCTGCAATGGGAGCAAGACCTCTGTATACAGACCCTCTGACTATGCCTCTTGTTGTTACATCCTTTGCCATCTTAGTATGCTCTACTAAAACAATACTACTGCTTATATTTTTACTTTAGCTTGTCCTTACATTGCCTTTTTCATAAGGTACATAGCTAGAACAATGTGCACAGATGAGGAACACATCGATATAATCAAAGTTCCTTAAGCTTCTCATGTAAAACACACAAAGTCTGTACAGTATTTTAGAAAAAATATGGGGGGAAAAAACCCAACATGCAGTTCCTGAAGAATATCATTCCTGCTTCACCTGACTGGATGCAACATAAGCTGGGGGATTCAAGAAATGTCTTCCAGCAACCCCACAGTCAACTTGCATGAACAAACCTCCGCTTCCAACTCCACTCAGACAACTAACACTTCTCATTACATACCCAGTCTGGCTGTGGTACTCCCATTGATTCCTTGACTACACATGTTCACTGAGCTTCTAGAGATCACAGGTTAAATATTACAGATAATCCTGTTGCAGTTATCTCTAATTTGTTCACATAAATGTTGATTATATTGGCCAGCCTGGTGGAATAAAACCACTTGCTATTCCACTGTGTGACTGTGGAGCCCTGTGTGCAGTTCAGCTAAAAAAAGCAACAAGGGTGGTATTGCTGGCAAAAAACTCAATTTTCTTTACCTGCAATTCCATCCTGTATTTTGTTTACCAGTGGCATCGATATGCATGGCTGCATCATTAAAATCTGCAGTCTTCAGGAATATTACCTTCCAAAAAGCTTTTGTTTAAGTAGTTAAGATTCATTACAAACATTTGTATCTCTGCTTATTTAACCTCACAAAAATATAAAGGAAAAAAAATACCTGAAGGATAATTTAGCTTAAGTATCATTTTCAGAAATACAGATTATTTTCACTTTTAAAAAATATATTTTAAAATGAAAACTGGAAAGCTCTCCAGTCTTCAGTGGCACTCTTCTCATCACGTTGCTTTTCATTAACTGTTTGATTCTTAGATCTCTGAACAGCAGCTCCAGAAGTCAAGATACAATTAGTCACTAAAGGTGCTTGCTAGATGAGATTAAGACAGTTCCAGTCATATCCTGATTAACTCTACATACACCAAACAAATTAACTTTTATTACAAAGTTATCAAATATATTTGCCTTTTACAATTTTAATAAACTCTTTGGTTTTCAGCATGGATACCTAGGGAAGCAACACATTCAAAATTGCAACGTCTGCCAGTTGCAAATTTTGACCCAACTGGCCATCAAGGCTCAAAAAGGCAGAAAAACATCCTATACATCTGAAGTTTAATGAAAATCACAAGTGGGTGACTCAGACATCCTTAAACTCTCCCCCCCCCTTTTTTTTAAGCAAATATTTCAGTTGTTCTCAAAGACCCTATATAGAATTAAAGCTTCACTTTTCTGTGAGCTGCACAAACATAAGGTGACAGCCTCTGTCTTGCAAGGTTTACTAGGAAAGTTAATGGCACCCTCCAGGGGCTTCCTATTATTCTCAAGACTGTTGTTTGCAGGGTAGTAAAAATCTGGTTAGAATTTCTGTAGATTTGGAAAAGACTATAATCTTCTAGTACACATCATAATAATTCTTTGTCCAACAGTTAAGTGCATAATACACATGCACTAGAATAAAGACATCTAGCTACCAACAAATGCATTATGCCCTGAAAACTTGAGAAACCATGATATGCAAACTCCTGTAATCGCAAGACTTGCTTTTAAAAGAATAAAGTTTCTAGTAATTTCAGGACATTTGTTTGCCAAAGTTGAATTTGGCCCAGTGTGAGCCAGGCCACTGAGATGAAAATGCCAGGAATACTGCGATTTGATGGTTTTGGGTATCTTTTCAACAGTCTCAAATGTCAAACAGCAACAATGAAAAAAGAAATAAAACAAAGACCTGTTGAGGTCAATGGGACATTTCAAATAACACTGCCATGTACCTTCTAATGACACTTGTTAGTAGCCCTTATACTTCAACTACTTAACTCCCTTCACCATAAAGAATCTTGAAACCTTTTCAAGCAGAAGTGCCTACACCTCAATGATTTACGGTATAGCTTTGATTTTCAGCAGAAGTCCCCGTGGGCTATGTAACTGTTTTGTCCCATGGAATTCCATTCACTTTTGGATTATGTATAAGCTGTTGAAGTCAGATTTTTCTCCTCTCTTGCATTCCTGCAAAATTTTTGGCAGCATACCATAGTCATAACCAGCAGTTATAAAGCTGGGCTCACTTCAACACCAAAGCAGCAATGGAATTGCCAGAATCACTTTAACTGGTCATCAGAAAACTCTTCCTTCCCACATCCTCTCAATTTGCCTTCTAAAAGTCACCATGCAGGTCAGAAGAGCCCTTACCTCCAACCATGACACAGTGATCCTAAAAAAACAGATTGAGCACACAGCTACAGCAGCTTATTTTCCACAAGGTGGTAAGAAAGAAAATAATTTTTTTAAGTCTTTGACAAGAGGGAAAAAAAACTGCACAAGCAGTCATGAGCAGAAGTTTTCTTGCCCATCCAAACAACTTAAAACCTAAATTGAACTATCTATCCCACCAAAGACTGATGACAATTTTGTAGTTCAGTCAAATACTCTGCCGTTCAGAATTACCACCTTATTGTTTCCCACTAAGTAAGCCCAGGAATGTACCTGCACAAGTTATCAGAGAACGTAATTCAGGTTACACACTGAAGACTTTGAAATATGGGAAATGGTAGCTTGACAGTCATCAGTGCTACTTTGGATATTCTACAGTGTCATGCAAATGCATTATCATTGAGGTTTTTTACTTATGTAATACCATTCTTTGATTAACTTTATCTTCTTTACTGTGAAGAAAAACAATGTACAAATGTCTAAAAAAGGCAAATGAGTACAGCAACCAAACAGAAGCAGACCAGGACCCTCCTGTTGTAGCAACTTCCAGATGAAGAACATACTCTAATTCACATACTCTCAATTCATTGCCATAGGAAGATTTCTTCTGGTAATGTTATTCTTCCTCAAGATGCAAAATACTTTTTCAGTATTAATGAGAAAAAGCTAGGGAACCTTGAACTCTGAATTCCCTTTTGCTTTGTTTTTTCCCCTCCCACTTCAGAATAAAGAATTGCAGAACAAAGGTTTATTCTATAAGAGTGTTTGCAAAGGACAGTACCCCCAGAACAGAATGCAAACTACATCCCTCTGCCTCAGAAGGAAGGACATACATAGCTTCACAATACTTTGAATTAAGAACCGTTGCTAATTTCAGTTAGTGCCCCTAGTTCTTGGACTGGGGAAATAAACAAATAAAAAAAAAAATCAATTTACAGTTATCCCACTTTTAATCTCTCCATGTCATTCATGATCTATCAACCTCTATCCTATCCTTTCTGGCCATAGCATAGACAACTGTTTCTCCTCCAGACAGTAGGGGTCCATTTTCACACCCAAAAGAACAGCTGATCACACTGAGTGAACTAAGAGGGGAATATGGTGGTGTTGTGACTTAACCCTACCTGGCAACTAAGCACCACGCAACCACGTGCTCACTCCCCACCCCACCAGTGGGATGGGGGAGAAAATCGAAAAAAGTAAAATTCGTGGGTTGAGATAAAGACAGTTTAATAGGACAGAAAGGAAGAAAATAATAATAATGATAATAAAATGACAACAATATTAATAACAAAAGAATTGGAATATACAAAACACGTGATGCACAATGCAATTGCTCACCACTCACTGACCGATGCCCAGTTAGTCCCCGAGCAGCAATCTACCCCCCAAGACAGCTTTTCCCCCAGTTTATATACTGGCCATGACATCCCGTGGTATGGAATACCCGTTTGCCCAGTTTGGGCCAGCTGTCCTGGCTGTGTCCCCTCCCAACTTTTTGTGCCCCTCCAGCCTTCTTGCTGGCTGGGCATGAGAAGCTGAAAAATCCTTGACTTAGTCTAAACACTACTTAGCAACAACTGAAAACATCAGTGTTATCAACATTCTTCTCATACTGAACCCAAAACTATAGCACTCTACCAGCTACTAGGAAGACAATTAACTCCATCCAGCTGAAACCAGGACAGGTGGGAAACAGCCACAGCCCTCATCCACAGCTGCAGGTTTCAACTGATCCTACCTCAGGAAGGCTCAGAGCTGCAGGCATTACCCAACCAGAGATATAATCTCAAAGAGAGGCCAATACTGCCCAAAATTTTCTTCTTGTTGCTTCGAATTGCATGGACTTACCCCTGTCATCCCACCCTCATCCCCAAACTGAGGAAATTTACACTGGAATCACTGTGACACTATCATAGAATTGCAGAATGGCTGAGGTTAGAAAGGACCTCTGGAGATCTAGTCCAACCCCCAGCTCAAAGAAGGGTCAGCTATAGAAGGCTGCACAGGACCATGTCCAAATGGGTCTTGAATATCTCCAAGGATGGAGACTCCAGAACCTCTCAAGGCAACGACCAAAGTCTATGTAGTTTTTCATTTACAATGAGCCCATCCAAACACTGTATTTGGGCTTTCCTGCCCTGCTGCACTTCAGGACGTGAAAGAGTCATCCAACTTTGGGAATATACATGTCTCAAAGCCACTTGAAAGAAACAGGCTTTCCTGAGCAGTCACCAGACTCTCCACGCAAAACTTCTTCCCAACTCTATTTACATTCCCATAATCTATCTACAGACTAGAGCTCAGTGGCTTTGTATGGTTTGATTAAAATGTTCAAAAAAGCATTTACACCTTTAAAGAAAAACTGATAACTGTTATCTGCCTTTCTGTGCAATTCTAGAAGGGAGACAGAGACCTGCTACAGTTCATCGTATGCACATTAATGAAAATAGCTGAACAAGACTTGAGTAGCTCGGTAGCTCACTTGCAGAATATCAAAGAAAACTGAGATCTTCCCATATGATATCCATCGTATCTCAACAAGAACTTCCAGAAAGCTTGAGGAAGTCCTGGCTAGAGCAATAAGAGACATAGCCTTAGCAAGCAAGAGGCTGGAATCTTCCTAGACCTTTCAAAGATGACTGATTTTGCTTCATATGGAACTGACCAAGAAGCCAAGGAGAAAGGGTGATCATTTTGCAAGGCAGACCAATTCAGTCCTGTGTTCCATCAGCACTTCTTACGCAGTAAGAGAGGAAAGCAGGAAGACTTCTCAAAGTAAAGAATCTTTTAACACAGAGATTTCTTCAAGGGATGCCTAAGTGAGGGGAAAAAAACCCACTAAGAGTAAAAAGTAATGCTTTTTTATTACTACAGAGACTTGAGATACCTGGAAAATAAAACTACCTTGGTGGAAGATTTCAGACCTGCATTAGACACCAAGCAGTCTTGGCAGAAGAAAACAATGCCTTTACCAAGAAGTACCCATATGTCAACATTAACATCGCAGAAACAGTCGTACTTTGATTCACTCAAAGATGAAGGATGCAGTACTGACTCCAAGGTATGTAATCACCCAGCCATAACAACCTCACAGAACTGACGTGATTTTGACACAGGAGGTGTGCCTACTTAGAGAAACCCTCATGAAATCTCTTATCCCCCTGTTTAGCCAGCCCTGTTAAAACAAATAATGCTGGGCCACACCTGGGAATCTTTGATTTTTCCTGCTTCAGGGAGAAGGAGTAACTGCCACCCCAGACAGATAGATGAAGTTGGTCAGAGCATTTCTTCATGGCATGAAGTTTGTGAATCAACAGACCTCCTGTCTCCTGGAGCTGGCTCTTGCAGCCAGAACGTGTGACGGAGCCAACTTCAAAGCAGGAGTCTGCTACTGAGACAGCATCTCAGGGTCACACCAGTTCTTCATGAACTTTTCCATTAAGAATCATTTCAGACAGGTATCACAGACTTCTCAGAGAGCCTCACAGACTTCCCAAAAAGTCTCCATCAAGAGTTTAGAAAAGAGGAGTGGAATTCTAGAAAGCAGGCCCTCCAAATGACTGTCATACAGCAAGAGGCATTTCAAAGACCAAATACTTTGGTTTTAACTACCGTGCTTCTTTAGGGCTGCCCCAAGGCCACCACCAAGACAGGACCTACTCGCTCTGCTGATAATGAGATACAAAAATCAGGTGCAGTCAGAGAGCACCCTCCAGCACACACACAACCTGAAGCACTTCAGCAGCCTAGAACTTGCTTGGCACAGCAAGACATACGGCCTGGGCAGCTCACAAGACAGCGGTGCGCTAGAAAAGGGGAGTCTGCAGGGCAAATTGTACCTATGGACATTCTCAGGCTAAGCACCTACTGATTGCCAAACACAGACCTTGGTACCAAGAAACAAAATTAAAACCCAATGATTTATGCCTTACATAATGGTTAAAACCAAAGAGCTTAACTAGAACTTCCCTAGCAAAAGTAACTTCTAACTACCTTCAGGTAAAGAGAAGTATTTTCAAGTATTTATAGTCTTCTCAATGGAAAACATGTAAGAAACTATCAACCAAAACCTGAAAGCATTCAGTATAAAAGCAGCTCAGATTTCATTCAACCCCTTTTCAGCCTGAACATGAGAATAAATTTAACCATATTAACTTTTTTCAGTTACTGTTTGCAATTTTGCAATTGTACTTTGATAATATCCAAGTTGATATGTCCATAATAATCAGCTACAAAAGCTGAGCTTGCTCACGTTTCATAAAGAATGAATCAAGGAAAAAAAATTTAGCAATTTTAATTTCCAGCTCAGGAGATACCCCTATTTAACAAGGCGTATGTTACTCAGTTAAATGTTACGTAAATGTTTTCTTCGAAAAAGAGCATGTATTTAATCGCTGTTCTGAAAGTCAGGGCCCATGAAAAGCCTGTATGTGGAAATGTATTTATTATTTTTAAATGATTCCACATGTAGAGATACTCAAGTATAAAAACTTATATTTTCCAATACAGCAGATCAAACATGAAAAAACTGGAAAAATGCAGTAACAGTGGAAGATTTATCTAAGAAGAAAATCATGACAGTCAGTGTTATGATTTTTACAGTACTAACACTATTAAAACATATGTTCATGCTGTGGCCAAAAGAGTTATACTATAGGCTTACAAATAAATATTAAAAAGCAACAGTTTCCAAATGGTGGTCCAAAAGCCCATGGTTGGCACATGGTCCTATTTTGAGTATTTTCCCTGTTAAGTCTCTATTAGAAGTGCACAGTGGTCTTGAACATACTGAAGGAGGAGAGCTGTTCCACTGCTAAAAAATTCTGGAAAACCCTGGCTCAGTTTAAGTTTAAAAAAAAAAAAGTATATTTAAGAAGTCAAACAGTTAACCTTTCCTTTCATACCTATTCAATACCTATTAGAGGCTCCATAGATATAGCACCTAAGTCAAAACTAGCAATTATTTAATAGTGTTTTCAAACATATCCAAGCTATTTTGGCAAATTGGTGTCTTTGGAGCTATGTTCCTTATTTATAGTCTGAAAGGCAGAGGCTGCTCACACTAATCAATTATATAACCCTTTTTTACATCTGAAAAGCAAATATTAACTCTCAGGGTTTTTCAAGACCTAAAGGCCCTCTCGTTAATTAGCTTTCTAAGCCAATTAAAAGATGGTTTTTTGAACATCACTCAGTGTTTTGTTTAAATAACTGCTTAGGAAACACCATTCTATTCAATATTTAAATGTATAGTTTCAATGACTCACTGGAATTCTAAAGCCGAATTTACTATCCTTGGTGAACAAATCAGAAGCATCATTTTATTCCTTAAGTAACCCTTAAACTCTACACCAAAGTGAGAATGTAAAGTAAGACACTTGTCAGAAATGGACTGGTTTTCATTTACCTAAAGTCAAACATGACACACAAGCGCAGGAACCAAGTGGGAAGTTACCCCTTAGCTTCAGCCAAGCCCAAGCACAGGGGCAATTTCTGCCCACTGCAGAAATTGAGGAGACACCTAAATCTGTACCATAACATGGATTTTTGTGCTAAGCTGGCACACCAGCCTTTCAGGTAGACACAAAGCTCATTTGAATGTGGCATGGATCTCTCATACTCTAGAGTGTGTAGTGGACCACAGTTTTATGCATGGCTGACAAATAAACCCATGTTAAATGGTCCATCTTCAGAAAGATTGAACCAAAAATACCCAAAATACAACATGCTCCACTACTATTTCATATTCAAAACCTATCAATGGCTAAAGCCAACTCAGTTGCACATAAGGTAAGCTTGTTGCAAAGATACTCATAGAGCTATAAGGAGAGAAAAAGGATGCTGTTTGTACAGTCTCACCCACCTCCAGATGGGCTTAATGGATTTCAAATTGCTAACAATTTCAGTATTATTATTGTTACTAAACTCACTATGGCCTCATAATAACTACATCCTGGCAATAATATATTTCTCCAGAATTGAACTGCTAGTCTTCCTGATACCTATTAAGTTTACTTTTTACTTTCTCCACCTGATAAAACACCAATGCACTTTGCCAAAACGCACACATAAGATTGGCAATAAGTAGGTATATACGATCCAGACTGTATTTTGTACAGAATAGTCAGATTTACATTGTACTGTCAAAATCTGATTTTTCTTCCTAACTCAGTTGTATTTTAAGCTAACTCTTTTTGCTGTTTATAACTTGATTGGCATTTATGTTGTTGTGCTACATATAAAATGCTGCTGCTACCCACCACCCTGTATGGCCAACATCATTAACTATTATACTAAAGAGGAGGCAAAACCTTTGCACATGTGCACAGTTTATCCAGAAACAAAACCACAAAATAAAAATAAAACAGTATTTTTTTTTCCTAACAAGTTTCATAAAGTGTTTGTTTAAGGTTAAATGATTATTTTCTTCCTGTAATAGTGACTTTTTCAAAGTTGGTTAAAATGTTTGCTGTTATAATCTCTACAGGTTGCTAAACACTTTCAGGGTACAAAGTCACAAGTTCTGTGGAATGCTGCTCTATGTATTCTGTCACCACCAGCACAACTTCCCTAGGTAACACATACACCATACAAACACTAGCTATAACTGGAGAGTTAGATGTCTGTGCTTTTAAGTTTTTTTAAGAACAGAACACACAGTAGGTTCTACTTTACCATGCAAAGCATCTTCTTCTGGGTTTCCTACAACCACAGCAAGTGCCAAGTCTGTGTGTCCTCTCCATGAAGCTAAAAAGGTTTAAAAGATAATCCAGGAAGTCAAAAAAACCACTGGATTTGTGCAGAATGTAATTAAAAAAACAGAACAGGGTTGCCCTACTCTGCGATATGGTAAAAAGACATGTCAGCAATCCCTCAGTTTTAGTATTCATAATTTTTTTGTAAAGAATTAAAGAAGATTTTGTTTCCCCAAAATGTTCTTCCAAGTAGTACTATTCTACATAAATATTTTGCTTCCATCAATTTATGCTGTTAGTAAACAAGTATATACAGTAGCATATTTATTTCTATTTCTTGTCACACAAATGCAATAAATTTCAGTTCTTAAAACAAGCGTTCTTGTGAACTAGGATTTCAAATAACAGCTGGAAACATTCAGGTTTGTCTTATGTGTTAAAAAGCTAATATGACATATGTTAAAACTTAAGACAACCGAGATTACTGGCTGAGCATTCCTGCAAAACTTAAATTGTGCTTCATAACATTCAGAAAAGCCCCAAATAGAAGAACACACAGCCTCCACAAATGAGCCCTCTTCCAGGGCAAGATATCCCATGTGTGACAAATTCTGCTATGTACACAGGGGAAACTCACAAAGATTGCTAAACACCCTGAAGATCAATACCTTTGCACAAGCAGCACGACCTAGGGAACTAACCATGGAACTGGTATCCAGCAACTCTTCAGTTTAATGCTGGTGCAGAAACAAACATGTATCTTTCTGGCTTCTTAAATGAAAAACTGATGGGACTTAGTGATGCACAGTTATAGTTACAAAAGTGTTGTAAAGTTCTCTGAAGAGATATATATGTCCCAGTAGAGCATGAAAGCTTCTCAAGTAACAAACCATTACTGCCTCCATTTTTAGGAGCCTTAGCAGTAAAAAAAATTAAAAAAGAATTAAAATGTAACACTCTTTCAAAAAAAGAAAGCATTTCTCTAGTGCTTCTATTAGCTCAGCAAAAAGAACACATCTCCAAAGGGAAATTCTTCAAAGAAAAAAAAAAGCATAAATGAGTAAGCCAAATAAATAAAAAACTCACACAAAACCAGATAGCATGATAGGGGCATTAGAAATCTGGACAACTGGAGTAACTGCTCTAACTGTTGAACTTGCCATTCTTATTAAAAAGATGGCATGATTTTGTTTTGCTTCTGTGAAACAACAATATAAAACATATACCGGAGTCCTCTAAACAGCCAAGTCCATAAGGCAAAATTTAAGAAGTTACAGACCATTATCAGATTTTTTTCCTCTGGCTTATCTTAAAACAGCTAATGAGAGGTTTTAGGAAACACCATATAGAAACATCATGAGAGAAGAACTATACAAACAAATTTTAAGACCGTTTCTCCGTGCAGTCATTCAGAACACAAAAATCACAGATTACTTTACTAAATCAGGCCTAGAAAGGTCTTGCATAGATACTAGAGATGCCCTTGGAATTCATTATTTCTTCTAATTTCCTCAATTTCAACCAGACTGAAAAAAAATCTTGTTTGGCTGACAAGTTTTATTTTTTGATTTCTAGCCATAGTACAATATTTTAGTGTTGCAAAAATTTCAACTAATGCTTAAAAAAAACCCTCAAGAATATCCTTATGACAGTAGATCTGCTCAAAATGCCACCAGAAACAAACACTATCACACCCACAATTTATAATTAAAGAAAACACTGTTCATATCTAATTCACATAAAGTTGTTAAAATACATAGTTCTGCTGCAAAGTTGAGGAGTACCCTGACCTTTCAACTCTAGAAGCCTCGTTCATTAAAGGTTTTCTACATGAACATACAAAAAATAATAGTAATTTTAAAAAAGCGGGGAGCAGGACAAAAAAGAAATCTAAAAAAAAAAAAGAGCAAGTATTCAAGGCTGTAGCCTTGAACCTAGTTTTAATGTGAAAACAAGGTAATATCATTCTGAAGTACTTCTCAGAGTAAGCAGAAAATGTTAGCCACCCCAACAGTTGGAATATAGACCTGGTTTGTCTGAGGTCTTTCCCCCTCAGTATTGTTGACTTCTGCCCAAAAGTGAATTAAAATAAGCAGGTCATATCTATCAAAAATAGATAACTATAGCTTAAGCTGAAGAAAGGTAAAATTGTACTGATTTACTGAAGTAGGTCTTCTTTTTAACACTGCAAGAAATTAAATGTTCTAATCAGCAACTGAAGATAGATAATTCTGAAACCTGCATGTACCCAAACACACAAATGGTAAGAAAGGAGATGCAGTAAAACCTGTTCCAACATGCTGTATGTTAGAAATCTGACTCTCATATTTCATAGGAGCCAAACTAAAAGAAAGACACAATGAAAAGCAGGTTAAGAACAAGGTAGAACAAAGCTTCCATGCATCACAGTATTGAGGAAACCCATTAAAACACATTTTTGTAGTTTGAAAAGGTCAAAAAGAAAAAACCCAGAGGATTTATTCTTAATTCTGTCTTTGAACACACACACACACAAGCCCTTCACAAG
The DNA here is from genome assembly GCF_000737465.1 of Haliaeetus leucocephalus. Taxonomy (NCBI): domain Eukaryota; kingdom Metazoa; phylum Chordata; class Aves; order Accipitriformes; family Accipitridae; genus Haliaeetus; species Haliaeetus leucocephalus. The sequence continues at coordinate 6,678,727 of NW_010972942.1, read as the reverse complement.
TGTCCTTGGATCTTAAATTAAACATACCTTCCCTACAGATCATGAAATTGGCAGTATCAAAGACAAAAATGTTTGGCTAAAGCAAGATAACTAAACCAAACATCCATAATTCAGCAGAAAATGTTAAAATGTTAGAAAATAAATGGACTTAAGAGTACTAATAGTTTACCATAAGGGTTTGAACTTTATGTATGTTAGCCTTCTGAAATTACAGAGCCAAAGAACGACAGGTCAGTGAAAAATTCTGGCAAAAAGTAATTTCAAATACAACCAAATACACAGTTCAAATACCTTTTGTGTACAGCCCATTCAAAGCTGGCTTTGCAACTGCAGCTCTGTTGGGCTATTTGTAGGATGGCAGGTAATTATTTATGTACAACTTTTAGGAGCAAAGACAAACATAACATACAGTTAAGGCAGGCAAATGAAAGGCAGCTGAAGCCCGCACTGATACTCTCCCAAAGCACTCCCAATTTGGAAAGCTTCTTTCACAAGAATTCCCACTAATTTACAACAGCAGAGGAATCATCCCCAGACAGCTGGGCTGAGATTTTACTCTGCTATTGGTTATATTACATTCCTGGTGACAAAAGTTGTTGACATAAAGGTTGAATAGTAGAACTGGCACTAGAATAAAAACTGTCTTGCATATCCTTCCAACATTTTTTTCACTACTGACAGCACTTGAATGGACCAAGAACTTTGTTTAAAAGTTTAAGTACAAGACAAATTTCATAAAATGCAATCAAGGAAATAAGTCTTATACTCTGCCTTACAAAAGGCTGATGTTTTATTTGCTTTTCATTGGCATAGGCCAGTGGTACTTTGTCAATGCCTTTGAAATAGTCCACCCATTTCTTCTTTACTTTCCAGTTCCTAGGAAATGTATAAACTCCAGGCCCAAATGTTTCAGGACTCATTTTCCCTGAAGGCTGTTCCTTAACGGGACAAGTTCACACATGTGGCCAAATGCTATATTAAGGAACAGGCTTAGTATCTGAAAACCGATCAACATCTAAATCACCACTGAACGGAATAATTGAAATTACGGCACCGTCATTCATCGATAGGCCCACAATCAGCTCCAAGCATCACTAGCGTGGTGCATGAGAACAAGAACAGGGCTTTAAAAACTCAGTTGTTTTCCTAACAGGGTTGTCACTGTTGCAAGACGTGACTTGGAAAGCTTATGAGGTGCAACTGAGTACTTACTCAGCTGGAAGTAATAGAGTGATACTTTCACAAGAGCCTTTAAAAACCAAGTGTGCAAGTGATGTAACACCAGTAGATAGAAAAAGGACAGGAAAACAACATGTAAAGGAGAGGAATAAAACGCATTTATGTGAAAAGTAAAATTGTTACTCTAAAGTTTTTTTTCTTGTAACTCTTTCAACGGGTAATAACAGTGCATATTTTAGTAACATCCATTTGTGTATTACACTTGGGAGACAGCTAAACACTCATTTAATTTGTAGAACAGCACTAGATACAATAGCCCAATCTTTCTGCTTCTGCCAGAGTTTATGACAATTTATTTATTTACTTGGTTATTTGAACCACAAGAGGCTGGACTTTTAACTTCTTCTATTGACCAAATCCTGAGATATATGGAAAGTATATAAACACTTAAGTCACATAATTATGTTGAAACAATGCCATACATGTTGTCCATACTAAAACACAGAAATTCATGACTATTGAAATCACCATTTTAGCTCTCAATTTAAGAGATTTGGGAACAGAAACCGTAGACTACAGTTGTGCATGAAAAATAAGAGTATGTCCTAATTTAGAATTTGCTGGCTATTACTCATGTAAACAGTGCAACAGAAATTTACGTACTTTAAGATTGTAATATCTTAAAATAAAATACATTCTTAAAGGATGGTTATAAAAATATCCATCATATTATTTGTAGTCAAATACACAAATTAATATATTTACAACTGAACTAACTTGCCATAACAGTTTCTTTGCCAAAAACATTTGTCACTTGAGTAAAATAAACAAGTATCTTAAGTTTTTAAAGCCTTCTGCAGTTCAAATTTCTCATTTTATTGCCCTTCCACATCCACATGTTTATCTTCATTTATCTCAATGACTATGTTATATTAAAATGCAGATGAATTCTGCATTTGGTAAAGGGAGATGAGAGAAAATTTTTCATAAAACTAGAATTCTGAATGGTGTTCAAATGTATGCAGATAATGTTACCAGTTTTGTAATGCTGGCACAAATTAGGTCCTATTCATTTTTATGGTTTCTGTTACCAAAAGGAAACAAAGAATGAGAGTGCACCATTCAGTTTCTTAAATGCAGAAAAATGAAAAGTATCAGAAGTACAATTAAAAGTGGTGCTCATTTGAAAGCTGAGGAAAAATATTTTTCAAAAAGAGAAGTGTTAACATTTCAAACCATTATTTGAAAGCTCTTAAGGGAGAAGTTGAGGGAGGGAATGACAGGATTACAGCACAATATTACACACAAACACAGAGTCTTGTAAAGTACAGTGGAGCAAAACAAGTGTGTGTGGGCGGGTGGGACATTATGTAAAAGGAAATACATAAAAGACTCAATAATTATATTTATTGTCTTAAAAATGTCCATGAAATTTTGTTCCATCATGTTCAGAAGACTTTAGTGTACTCCCTCATCATCTTATTGCTGTCACCACGGGTCTTTTTCCCACCATTTTGTTTTCTCCAGAATCAAAATCTCATTTGGAAGAAGATCATAAACTTGTTTGGGCAAAAGCAATGGCACCTGCTTTCCATTCCTTTCCATGTATCTTCCCACTGCAAGGAAGTAGGGAGAAGGGGGCACTGCTGGAACTGCAGACTCCTCAACTTCAGATTAGCAGCACTCAGATTTTCTAAAAGACAGCATTCACCAAAAAACCACTAATTTACCAAAACCAAAGATTCAGGATGAACCTTCGAGTGAGGATGAAAGTATCACCCCAAGACAACCCACTGAACAGTCCTGGTGCTTACTACACATTTAAAACCCTAATTTGAATCAGACAAGTTCGCAGTTTTACAACTCGAGTCCCTGTCACTGCAGGAAAGTGCCATAGTGCTGGCTATTTTGTTATTTCAGAATCTCTCTTTCATCCACACAGTTGGTGAAAAATTTCTGAAACCATAATCTCATACTTATATATAACAAGCATATATCAGATATCTCACTATTTTTGAGAAAAGGTAAATAAAAATCTGGCTTAGTCCTACCCTGTTTAACTTCTGACACTTGTTAAAGACTTAAACGATGTTTCTTACCCTTCACTCCCATTTCCTAAGGCACTAGCGTAAAAAGGGGCTGACAGCTGGTGTGAGTGTATAGCAGGAGCTATGGGACCATTGAGGGACTCCGTTATGTTTAGTTCCTCCATGTGAGACACCTCCCAGGCGCATTAGGAAACCAACTGGCAGGAGGGCCAAACCCAAGAGACAACTCAAGCTTCAGGGGTACTTCACTTGTTTGTCAAGGATTCAGAGACTGCCATAAAATAACATATATCATCAGAATCCAGCCAAGTCAGTGCAAAAATTTAAATTATACACTTTATTATGGATAACAGGACTCTGTCTGCTCCTTAAAGGAGCATCACAAGAGTTTCTCAAGGACCACCCCATAAGGCGATGAAAGGAAAAACACAGCGTTAAGCTCCTCAGGTGGTCAAAAGCTTCTGTATCAGAATAAGATGCTTTCAACTCCTTTTTCTAAAGCCTAAAGAATGGTCGAACCTTTTTAGGTTACATTTACAAGTACATTTTGTGGTAAAATTTTAATCTACTAAAATATAAATGTGCATAAAAGAAAGACAATTAAGCTTCATCTGCAAAAAAAATTAAAGCTGCCAATATAAAGTGCACACATGAAAAATTAAGCCTATAAAAATATATAATGAAAGACATCTGGCACAAATGTCAGCCTTCGCACGCTTGTTTTGTCAGCTGTCAAATCATGGTAATATACGATGGTAAAAGGCACACTGACAGCAACATTCCTGGTATTTTAAAGAATAATCATAAAATACATGCAGCTATATGAAAATATCTGCATTGCTACCAAAGTAACTGAACAGGGCTGGTGGTCTTTAGAAAAATATTAATGCTTAATGCTTCTGACTCTCAAATGGAAGTCTGTGCAGGACAGATCCCAGATTATTTCTTTCCCAGGTAACTTTTTGGAAAAGGTTTGTGTGGAGTTCTGAGCAATTACACATGCAATCCTTTATAGAGTTACTGTAGGTAAATACTGCTCCTATGTGACAAATGACATAGGTCAAGAAATGCTATTCATTATATACTTACCTTTGTCAATAAAAAAAGTCTTTTAAAAATATATGTAATAGGGAAAAAAAATCTTCCCAATAATTCCCTCCTTGATTTAATCTCAAAAATGGAATAATCTTGGTATGTTTTACTGATTTAAAAAGCCAATGTTTTTCCTTCATGTAAAACACAAGTTCCAGATACATTTTGTACTTGTGCATATAAAACACTAAAAACCAAAAAACCTCAGGATGTGGTCGCATTATTGTCCTCCTATGGTCCACCCAGACCAACAACAAGGAGTTAGAAAGAAAATGAAAACATTATATTGATACAGCTTTTGAATTTAATACATTTCTTTATAAAATTATGATTGAGCAGTAATACCATGGGACAAAAGAAAATTGTCTGAGATGGTGCTACATACCTGAAGATTTTATATAACATTATACTCATCTCCTGGAAACCAAGGGAGCAGTAGTAATAAGAGTTAGTCATAAAGACTGCAACCTAGTTTCCTGTTAAATATATAATCATGCTGCAACAAAAACACATTACTTTTAAATAACCATTCCTTAAAAAGCATGCCTGAATTTTTTTCTGCTGTAGTCAGGAAGCTAAATCAGGCTTGCATTTATTCACATATCAGGCACACCGTGCCATTTTACTTTTAATGCTGAGGAAGGTGAATGAAGGAAGTTTTCACTAGAAAGTAAATTTATTTACAGTTTGATTGGGGATTTTTTTTTCCTTTGCAAAGTTAATTTCTGCCTTGATGTTATGAAGTAGAAAAGTTTTAGCCTTTCTTACACTGACTCTGCAGTAAGAAAGGGAGGGAAGACAGGTGAGACAAAAGGGATGAAACTAAGACTCCTGGCTAGCAGACACACTGCAGCAGGCTCTGGACTTGGTGAGTCCTGGTGGGAGCTGGCAAGTAATAGGCTTTTCTGGGGAAAACCCAGTACAAAAAGGTTTATTAGGTGTCATTTTGCAAGTTAAACTGAAGCAAAGCCATCCAACCACTGAATTTATGAATTAATGAAGCCTAGGCTAAAGCTGGCTTGCAATCATGCTGAAGAACCTCTGTTCAGGGCAAATAAGAAGATACTGCATCTTCCAGTTTTCCTGAAGTACAGCTGGCCTCACCAGGGGCATCAGACCTGACCAAGGGCATCTTCTACCTCACAGAAATGTCTGATGAACACAAAGCTGGCCAGTAAAAGATTGAGTTTGTGACACTTGTGTATACCATGTTACCATTCAGAGAACTTTTTCCTCAACCTTTTTATTGAGTAATACTTAAAATAGACTAACTACATAAATCTTGCTGCTTTCACTCGTCCAAATAGGAACTAAGCACATAAGAAAAAGTTCTCATAGTGGTTTATGTCTACAATCACTCATGCTAAAAGATATATATACGTACATATACACTTATATATATCTACCTCACTCTTTTCAGTAAGTTTTTGTTATCACTAAGACTATTAAAAGGAAGCTTTCCACATGAGCAGTAGCTCAGTGAAGTATCACTGCCATTTCAAATGCTTTCTGTATAATATCAAATACTGCCAAGATACTTAATCAGATTGATTATCTGAGGCTGAAACAAACAACTTGCAGCATTGACAGCCAAAATCATTATGTTAGTCGTGGGGAAGGACAAATGAAGGCCTGCACTGCCCCACTGCCAGACAATACTGTATCTTTTCTTTCTGCCTCTACCTTGAAAATCAACAGAGATTTATAATGGATGTTAAGACATGGCATTATTGCTAGCCCATAGATGAAAAAATAAGGCTACAATTATCAGCAATAACTTTACTTTCGTACAATGAAAGGATCCATAATTTGTATATTCAACCTAAATTTCTCAGGGTACATATGTAAAGCTTTTCACTCTTTTCTTTAAAGAAAGGGAGCTCTAAATTTTAATTACCCATATATCTCAGAAGATTATATTAATACTGTACATGACTTCTATCAATAGATTTTGAAGCACGTTAAGACAATGTCTTGATATAACATATCTTCTGATTTTTAATATAGAAGTCTTAAACCTCACAATTCCTCTGCATCAAAAGGTGTTTCAATCTCCAGCCGACAAGCAGAAAGAGCAAGGCACATGGAAATTTAGTTTGACAAACACACCAGCACCTCTGCACTTGACCAGCTTTGTGCCCTCAGCCATCCATTTTGCTCTTCCATAATGATTTTCTGATGCCAAATCAGGGTTGTCAACAGGTAAGGTCCTTCTTTCACTAACAGGATGGCAATCATCTACCTGACCACGTAGTTTCTTGCAACCTGTAGAAGCACAGTGTCTTTGGAGGAGAGGAAGGAAACAGCAAACACACACACTACCCCACAAACGCACATAAACATGTTTTGTCTCAGTCATGACCACATGAGTTTCGTTTCCTTTAGAAACCAGACTAAAAATGAGGAGGGTAGGGAAGATGCATAAATATACAGCCATCAGATTAATTTATTCTCACAACTTTTTATCTCTCTCCTACTCACTTCCTCAGTAATTTTTGGTCAGCCTTCCCTGTTACATTGTACCAATCATCAAAGAGAAGCTTGGGAAACATTTTGGCATCCACATAATTCTTGTAAAAACAGCGGGAAGTATAATCCTCTCAAAACAAGGATCCTAGGGAACTAGGGAAGCAGTATTTTGGCTTTTTACCAACCATTTTACAGCAAAGGTAATTAGTAAGTTACACACCATTGTAAGCAACACCCGCACAAATCCAGCTTCCCTCACCACTTGCTCTCTCTTCTAATGATGCCAAGATCGTGACAGGCTTACTTAGCATGGTTATTGTTTCCCATTTCAATCCCTTATACTTAATTAAGTTTCAGCTCTAGATGATCTATCTTAAACAGCCAAACAAATCAGAAATACTCCAACCCCATTTCTTCCCTTCCCCCCCCCCCGCCCCCCACTATAGCAACAATGTGTCGGAAACAGTTCAGGAGGATTTTGTTTGTGTTGAATGGCTGAGATTTGGCAAGGGTGTGTGATAAGCTACTTTTGAAATAAATTACACAGACTAACACACATTTCAGCAAGAGTAAGTATCCAGATCCTGATCAGTCTTTCAATATCAAGACAGCATTCTGTATATCAGGAGCAAAAGTCTGTGGCAGAAGTCATAAAAAAAAAAAACACAAAAAGATGACTAATCAGTTGCATTTCATGCATATTAGGTACAGTCTTCCATCATCTGACAAACTGGAAGAGCTGCCTCTTTGTCCCTTGTACAAAAACCTATTGTCTTTTTGGATCAAAAAGTATCAGACATTTGCAACTGCTTTTAAAGTTTTATATAATACATAATTACACATGTGTGTGCACATATACACACCCCACCCCCAGAATTCCAAGACTTCCATTCAAATGCAGAAAGAAGAGCTAAAAAGATTGTGACAGTGATCAGCATCTCAATACTCCTTTCAAGAACCAACAGGAAATGATAACTAATGAAAAATTCCAAATATTATTAATACAGGAAAATATGTCCAGCTTTGACAACCAACACAGTCATGGAATAAACACTTCCATCTTCAGTAGCTGCTAAAACAAACACTCTTTTACAGGCTTTGACAGAGAACAGAATTCATTTCCCCTTTACAGCTGCACTGCTTCAAAGTCAGTTAAACATCAATGTGACAGCCTTACTTGCGAGAGCTTAGACATTTACTATATTATCTTAGCCGGACATGAGCAGAAAGCAGAGACTGTGAAGGCAGAGAAGTAGGGGGGGAGAGAGGGAAATCAAGATTGTTTTTCTTAAACACCTTATGAAGTGTTCGTCTTAGTTGTTGCCAGAGAGTTATTTTTCTTGTTCATTTATTCTGTATTTAAAAGACCCAGCTAATATAAACATAGCACAGGTCTGAAGGGAAAAAGTTCACTAGGATAGAACTTATTTACACAGATACTACTCAGCTACCAACTTCTCACTCTGCAATACAGTGTGCTTCTACAAATGAAACTCAAGTTGACTGAGCTATTATCCATGCTTACAAATTCTTATTTGCAACTAGCCATCATCCTATTCATTTTCTCATTAATATGTAGAAGACACACAGTTTAGTTTCTTACCCTAATTTCTGCCACCGACTTTCCTGTACCACCCCTACCTCACAAGACCGTCGTGAAGCCTAATATATATTAATTTCACACAGAGCAACAAGCACGATAAGTACTTAATAGTAAGCAGGAAGGACTATTGGCCAGATGTCAAACTGACCCTAACAATGTGTACAGGCCACTAAATTGAGTATCTTGAACAAAAAAAAGACACCAGATAACTGTAGCAGACATTTGCAAAAAGCAGTCAAGAGTATTTCCTGAGATTCTGTAGAAACCTGGCTGTTCACATGATGATGGCACTGCTTACTTCCAGATGTTTAATTGCATTAAAGTAAAAATACATCAGTCCATGTTCTTACTACTAGTTTCCCATGAAAGCAGTTGTCGCCATTGGGGGGAAGTGACATGATCACAAAGAGAAGATGTCTTACGAATTACCTATCAAAATACAACCCAAACTACTAGCGGAAGATTTGCCAAGTAACTAGTCCTTTCATGGTGAATGATCCCTCAAAACCATGACTCAGAAAAAAACCCCCTACAATACTGAAGAAGTTTTCCATTAGGACTTCGAACATTTATTACTTCTCTATGCATGCTATAAGCAAGCTTGAAAAAAATTTGTATCTCTTGCTTTATTCTTAGTGGTATTTTGTACATAAATACAGAAGAGGAAGACTTATCTGAAATACAGCCTAAACTACCAATCTACTATTAAAAAGAATAGAGACAAAACAGTAGCTAATAAAAGCAAAATGTTGTCACACAAAACTTTCTGTGTAAATTATGTTATTAAGTGCTATTCTTTCTTTCTTGAGTCCCAGCTTTGGGCCAAGTTGAAATTCTAGAGAAAGCCTGATGACTTGTGGCCACACAACTCAGCAAAACATGGAAGTTTATATTCAGGAAATCTCCAGATCTCAACTAATAAGAGTTTGAACCACCTTTCACCTTCTGAAGGGTTACCTCAGGGTTAAGGGAAAGATAAATCAAGATGCACTTCATCGACCAATAATAAAATCACTCTTCTGCACACTTAACAGCAGCCCTGATCTAAAGATTTCTAACTATTTCACAATAATATTTTGTATTTGAGTTTTCTGTCTGGAAGTTGTCTGTGTGAACTCCCATACTCCCCTAATACAGCTGGAGTCAGAAGACACTTCAGTTTGTATTTCCCCTCTAGGAAGAAGAAGAAGAGAAGCAAATCAAGCACTCCCTAGTCAAGCTTTTTTACCTGTGCATCTTGAATCCATCCTCTTTCCAAATAGCTCAAATGAATGACCTTCAGGGCATGCTGCAGAAGCTGGCCAGTCAGCCAGACTCTGGGGATGAGCTAGCCTGCAACTCTGCCTACCATGGGGAGATGGTGTGTTTTGTTTAAGCATTTACTTGTTAAAATCCTAGGGTATGGAGGGTTGGGGAGGCTTTTTGGTGCTGTGCTGCTGTACCCTCCTTACTTCAGCACCACTATTTTTAGTAACCAACAAATGGGTAGCTGTAGGACCTCTCCTATCACCAGAAAGCTATCCAGCTTGAAGTGGCAAAGTAGCCCAACTCGTGCATGCAAGCGATTCTTCAGATAGAGGCTTGCGAGCCCGGCCCTGCTTGCTTCTGCTGCAACTAGCACTTCATTGTATGCACTTTAATGCAGCAGACAGAGGAAGGGCTTTTTTGTCTTTGTAAACAAACCTTTGATGGAAGTATTGTAAAATAAATCTGCATATTTTTTATCTTTATAATCCTTAGTGCAGTATGGTATTTACATCTCTGTCAGCTCCTAGAAAGCACAGAAAAACTTTCACATCCTAAAAAAATTTCCCTCCCCTACACATGTACAAAACTGTTGACTATGTTGTTTTACCCAGTATTTCCTCCCAAAATCACAAGTCCTCAGACCTGGTCAAGACTTGTATTTCCATAGCTACTACCAACTTCAAAAACGTGCCACAACATGTTGATATACAAATCAAAAATTGATTACAAGTTGATATACATGGAACTGTACAAGAAGAAATATACTTGTGTTCTTAAAAAGAACAAAAAATTCTCAGAAGCAATGGTAAGTAAATTCTGTTAAACATGCAATTCAAACGATGTATAGCCACAGTTATTCAAATCAGAAATAAATCTTAGGTGAAATACAGGCACGTGGTACATGACAGACTGGCAATGGAAAGTTCTGCAGGACAGGCTACTCTCAGAGCAGCTCTAGAGCTGAGCCCATGACTCATTTCAAAATTGATGTCAAAAAGTCTTGCGAAATTTCTCAGTATGTACACTGCACAGCTTGTGTCCATTCAATACTCCTGAAGAGACACTAAGTGCCGTTAAAATGATGTATTAGGCTAAGCTTTGCATTATATTAATTTATACCCTATGACATCACAAACTATAGATGTTTAAAAATTCAATTTAATTTGTAAGACAGAGAAATATCTAACCTGCTAAAATATGACTAGGTATGTTATATGGCTTTTAAAAGTGAACTGCAGCTGAAAAAATTATAACAGCAATATGCATAGAATATCCAACATAGAGTGAAAAATAAAATGTTGGAGTGAACTCATTCCTAACTGAAATCCTGCCTTTACCCTCCCAAATTCAACTTACTAATTAACTGCCAAATACTCCCTTAATGCATGACACAGCATAAAACATTTGAGTACTTGTATTTCAATACTTTGCAAATTAATTTTAAAGGTTTCGGCAGGATAAACATTACATGCATGAACTTGCAAAATATTCAAGCTGCTTCTTTGTCTACTTATAAAAAGCAGAACCTCTTCCTTAAGTTCCACAGTCACATGAATGTCATTTAATAATCAATTTTACTATTGGAAAAGAAGACTCTTCTTGTTGGGGTACAAAACATTTATGCAAATAAACACAGAAGAAAAACTACTCCATGCGTAAATAACACTGAAGACAAAACAAAGACTAAAACCCTAACCCCATCCCCTCCTCAGGTAAAGACAACGTTTTCCCTTTATCCCTCAATTATATCAATCTCCAATTATACAGCTGATGGTAAGTAAAAGAAGAAAAAAAAAATTTACAACTTTCAACCTCAAGATAGATCTGAAAAATAAGCCCCATTCATATAATCCCTTAGTCATCAGGTGACAATCCTAATTTAAAACAACAAATTCTCCCATGTGGCTCCATTATAAGGTGATAGCTAGCACCTCTAGTAATTTAAAGACATCCCATTTTCCTTGAGGTTAACCAGACAGCAAATCAAATAATCCCACAGAGGATTCAGAGCAGGCTTGACCCATTACTGAAGTGTTAAATTAGAATTTCAAAGAGTAACTCCATAGTCACCCTTCACAGAGATAATTTTTAATTCTTCCTCTGTAAAATGTGAAGTCAATACTCGATGTTTTATCTCATGACATAAGCAGACAAAAATACTGCTAACTCAAAACAATCTAGGTTGATTCTTGTTTAATAAAATAGCAAAAGACCATTGCTTCTACGTTTTAATAGGCAGGTTCTCTCTAGTGTTTTTTACAATTTCAGTATTAACTCACAACATAGGTAGATAGAAGCAGGCATTTTATGTACATTTGAGGAAATTAAATACTTGAATATATTTTTATTTATTTTCCCTACACAACCCACAAACATCAATGAATCTGAATTCTGTATACAGAGAAAATAATGAGGGTTGACCCCATTTTACAGCTAATAAAGTGAGGGACTTGTGGCTCAAGTGACTTGTTTAGTACACGTCTGGCAAATCTGGCACTGACTGGCTCTCTAGCACAAGGACTAGCTCCATCTCTGTCGTTACCCACATAAGATCATTCCTGTGGGCATAATTATAGGGGAATTTCCATCACATGCAGGGGCAAACATTGTAAGTCCCCAAATTCTACAAATGGTTCCTGCCACCTTATCTAAATTATTGTTGATTAGAAAAAAAAAGTTGTCCAAGGTAACTATATGTTCAATTTTTGTAGCTGACCCTCAGCCAGCCTGAATAAGTCATTTTAACTGCCTGTTCAACACAACACAAGAACAGCAGAAGCTTGGCATAATAAAAGCCACAGACCCCATCACTGGCATCGCGTAAGAATGGCTGGTATTACCCAGTACCCTGAACAAAGCAACAAGACAGAACTAAAAACTGATAATACAATCAGTACAAATTACAACATAGAAAAAAACCATACACACACAGAAAAACCCCCATTCAATTATTAAAATACTAAATTAAAAAATTCTCATGTTGCAGGTATGCACTCTCACAGAAAACCACGTTGCATTAATTTATTCTGCTCCTCAAGACGTTGTCTGTGTAAGAAAATACCAGTTCCCTTTTACTGACTTCCTTCTCTGCCAGTGGTAAGCAAAATCAGTCAAAACCAGTAAAATACAGTGTTGTCTTTACATTCAGCTAATGCAAGTGAGAAATATTTTCAATTAGCAGAAAAAGGTTTGACCCAATATTGGATTTTATATTTTTCATCTTTCCTGTATTGCTAGTTAGCTCAACCTTTCTGCAAGAAACCCTCCTGTTTCCCTTCTCAGAATCTCATCTCTCTAAAAAAGTCCCTCCTCCCCCGAGGAAATTCTAAGGGCAGGCTCACCATTTTCCTTTCTCAGTTTCTGCAATACAACTTGAGTAAAAATTATTTACACTAGTGTAACAGAACAGAGTACAGCTCATTATGAAAAAGTTACCACTATGCTTGTACAACGGTATTTCCGCAAAATCAGAACATTAAGAACAGTCCCCAAATCATGTCAACAGCAAGAAAAGTTATGGCATATGGCCTTCCCACCATAGCACAAAATACTCACTACTGGTTTTAAATTTTTAAGGGTTTATTTCTACCTTTGCCAGACATGTTATATACAGTTCACATTTTAACTTCTCATTTGCTATGAGAGATCTAAATATATCTCATTTTGATCTTTTCAGGTTGTCAAGAATTCATCAGTTTTACATGGTAAAATACTTCACACTGACCTTATCAAAGGATTTTGAAAGAAGATGGCATATGCATGTGAAACTTTTAATTTGTATTATATCTTTGTAGTCAAATGCATCCATCTAACTATGGACAATAATACCTCTGATACAAGGAACAGAGCTGTGCCTATAATGGATTTTTCATTTCTGCCACTGGACAGGAAAAAAAATAACATATTTTAAAACTGTTTCAAGTTGTGCAAATACTCAATTCACCAGGAAAAATGCCCTTGTTTCAGATAGCTAACTTCATGTCAAAGTAGGGTAAGCTATCTCAAAGCATTAAGAGCATCCACGAGGGGATTTAATTGCTAAATATATCTGTGAAAGTATACCTTAGCTTCCTTTGCAGTACCTTGGCTGAGAAGACAACCTTACAGGTAGCAGATAAATAAATTAAATCCATAAAAGTGGGCAAATGAAGAAACTACTGTCCTTTACCGTAGGGCGCACACAACAGATAGGACACTCACCGCTGACGTAGGAAATTCAGTTCTCTGACAAAGCATTTACACACCAATAAAAAGCAGAGCTGTTTGAGGCAGCAAAGCTCCACTCAAAAACATTCAGCAGCCCAGAGACGGCAGCAATCTCCTAAGAGGCAGGAGACCCAAATGCAAACCTCTGCTCTGAATCAGGAGCATTGCGATTCCCTCCTCCATCTTGTTGCGCACCCGCGTCCCAGTGTTCAGAAGGAGGCGGCGTGTGGCAATCTGCCCTCCTGCCTCTACCCTCTGCGGCAACCCAAAACGGGCATACCCCCCCTTTCCATGAGTGCCGGTGCCCCTGTGGGTACAGGAAAGGTCTCCCCAGCCCTTGCAGTCATCCCAGGTGAAGTGGGTGACCTTGGGAGCTGCTCTCTGCCACAGCTGTAAAACACTGGCAACCTGCCGGTCCCCAGCCCGGTGCAATTGTGAGAGGCAGGGCCACCCTGCAGCCAGGAGCAGCAGGGTAAACTGCAGCTCTTGGGGAGCAAGACCAGACGCCAGCAAGCAGGCGAGCCATCCGACCAGTCACCAGCTGTCCCTCCACCTGCGGCGCAGGCTGTGCCACTGAAACCGTGGCCAGCGAGAGCCCTCACCTCACACCCCCGCAGCCGCTTCCCGCTCAGAGCCGCACCCCGTAGCCAGGCTGTTTCCCCACGGCTTATTGACCACCAAGTCTTCCTGCGAATCTAGCCTCAAAAATCCAAAACTTTTAATTGCAGAATTTCCTAAGTAAGCCACTATAGCATTTCTGACTAGTAGGGAATTTTCCCCCTTCCTCAACAAAGCTACCTACGAAATTCAAGCCAACTCATTAATAGCTTCAAGCTAGCCAAAAGTACATTTTCAGTAATTCCCCCCCAAAATACACACATACCCAAATACGTCCAAGTCATATTAGAGCGTCTCACAACCGTGGATCAAGCTGTCCTGACCCAAAACACTGCTCCTCCTATGTTGCTGCCTGGGAGCTTTGACTGATGGCAAAGGTGGAAGACAATGGACTATCCCAAAGCTTTATCAGATTGTATCAGAAGACCACAACACACAAAAAACTTCTCCCAGAAGCTGGGGGTGGAAGGAAATAGCTCAGAAATGGAGTGATGAAGCAAATAAGATGAAGACTAAGTAGGAGGCAGCTTCGATAACTGCTGTTACTGGAATCAAGTTCACCATCAGCAGGCCGTTACTTTTTTTTTTCCTTTTAAGAAGTGCCCACAGTACCTAAAAACAGGACCAGAGCACCATATGCATGGTTCCATGTTGATATTCAAAAATAAATACATACTACTGTGAATCTGATGTGCTATACACACACTACATTAGACACTAACCAACAAAAGCAGAAAATTAAAAGAACAATATCATTTTAACCTTTTAGGTTGTAGCACATAGCCTGTGGTGTACAGTAGCGGTGGTAGCGTGATTGGGGTGTGATAGCAGTAGAACAGCATGTGATATATTTCACTGTTGATCAAGAGTCTAGAACTTGGATAATGACAAAAGAGCAAGCTTATGAGGAAGGAAAGACTAAAATCACAGTTAGGGACAAGGAACCATTTTAAACATCAGTAGTCATACGTCAAGCTTCATGTACCATCAGCTGCACATAAACCCTATTCCACTGCAGGATACATTCTGGAAGTTACATACTGTAACTCCAGACAGAAAAAGTTTTACATGAGTCTGTTCAGCAGGACTGAGCAATAAAAACACAGTTAACCAGGATTTGTGAAGAGAAGCCAAGCAAAAAACCACAACTGAAAACTGAAAGGCCATAAAAATTAGCCCAAGTGAAATTTCATATGTGTTGGCCACCTACTTTTAGAGTAATGTAGATGTTTTAATCCCATTTTAAAATACTACTAAACTGTGGCACCACACAGTAGAATTTCAAGCTTACAACCTGAACAAAGAAACGTCAGAGACATCTCACTCTTTTGTAGCAGTAAAGCAGATACCTAGAGATTGAAGGACAAAGGAATCCAATGCAAAAAGGGATCTTCAGTTCCATGTGTTACTTTTAAGGATGATGATTCAAAGTTTAAGTGAGAATATCCAAAAATAAGCAAAAGAAAAACGTGCTGAAAAAACATGAATGGAAACATTTTAACTCCCTCTGACACCACTACAGTTTCCCTCAAGGATGAACTGATTTGCAATACCTACCATAAAACTAACTCCTTTCTCAATTCTAATTTTAAATATTGCTAGATTGCCTATTGCTGTCATTTTGAAAGATACAGAGTTTGGTGTATACAGAACACTGTAGTGTATTGAACTGTGATTACTGAAGGAATAAAAGTACTAATAATGAAAAAAGGGAACAATCTGGACAATAGAACAGAGCATATTCTTCATTTATCATGGTCACAGTTGTAAACAGAGTTTTACCAAAGCATTTACACACTAACAAATATTGTGTACATAGGAGCATCAGTACCCCTTTTTGCTTGTGGTGAGATGACTAGAGGAGGATTTTGTAAAACATTTTGAATAGACAGAGCCCTTCTCAACGATACTGTAATATTTCTAAATAATTTTAATTATACTTAACTTCTTAACATCTGTAATTTATCTAAGACCTTTAATCTGAATTTTTCAACATCCAAAGTTTGTTTTAAAAAGGAAACCTGTAATTTCTTGCCAGTCCAGCTAATATAAAGGTAAATTAATCAGATGGAAACACACTGTGCCACACTTTATATTAATCAGCTGCAAATTCGCTTACTATTCTAGTCACATAAGTCTTCTGAGCCTAACATCCCAGCATTGTGACATTATGAAAATTCACCCACTTTAATGTAGAGAAATATCCATGAACCTGAAATTATTGTACTATAATGCTGTCAAATAAACAGACTACTGGAATTCAATTTCCAGAAAGCCAAGGCAAAAAATCTACTGGCCTTAATCTGAAATACCAGTGTCATTTTCAAGCCCTGTATTTAATTAATACTATTTACTGTCAAGAGCCAAGCCAGGTAAATATTTCACTCTTCCCAATTCAGGGGCTAAAGGCAGGCCCAGAGGAAAATCTGCCCAAGTAAATGCATCTCATCTTCTTTGATGGTGCAAGTGCTCAGTTGTCCTGTTCTTGACCCCTCTAGAATTCCCAGGCTCCAATACTGGTGGTACAATGTCATCAATCTATATTTAAAATACATATTGATTTTCCATGGATGATAATGACAGCTATTTCTTCTGCAAATGCATATATACTATACCTTTGCCCATATAAAAAGGTTCCTATCAAGGTAAGAAGTGAAAAAGTCTTAGCAAAGCCCATTACTAAGTCAAAACCAATATTTAAGAAATGAATAAAATCAAGTTAGCAATCTCATTTCCTAAATATTTTTTATGTCACTGAAACTGAAATGTTAAAAATAACTTCCAGGATATAGCTACATTAAAAAAGGCAAGCTTCAATCAATTGAATGACAGTGTTTTCAACAGTCCTGGATATATCTGAAGCTCGGTTCCATCAATTTGGTAAAAAGTTCACTGACAGAGCACTCCATTTAGATCCATTCACAGTAATTAATGAGTTTTACATATTTAAGAATGGTTTACTCCAGATTTATAATGAATTTGAACATTGTGGCCTCAAAACTATGAAAGTACTCTAAAACTGCTTTCATTATTAAAAAATCTAGTTCTGCTAGTTGCAAGCATGATGAGATTTCTCTCTACAATACTCTCAACTTTCATCAACTTTAAAGGCAATATATTACATTTGTGTAAATTTCAGCTTTTCCACGAAATAAAACCCAAACATTTCCATAAGCTCCCATTTCCAATTCTAGGGAGAAAAAAAAAAAAGTATCTGTGGGGTGCAATTGTATAAATCTTAATAGATGCTCATTTCTCAATACCTCTGTTCTCATTGTACCACCCACACAGAACTTCACTCTCAGATTAGGAGTATCATTTTAACACTGATTGCATTAAATTCACTATAATCAAGCATCCGCTTTTACAGGCATCTTTACAGGCAATTCACATTAACTAATGTCGCTACTGAACAGGAGTGACTGAAAACAGAAAAATCTGATCATATTTCATGCAAAACACAACTCCCCAGTTTCGAGGTATAGGAATGTGAACACATTCCCTTTATTTATCACAAACCAATTCAATGTAGATTAAATATCCCTCAGAGATCCCTCCACAAATGAGAAAACCCGATTCAGTAAAGACTATCCATACCTGTGATTGATACCTACATTTTATTTCAGGTATTTCAGAAACACAGCTCCTGTGGGAATTAAGGTGCTCTGAACTGGCTCCAGAGCTCTAGGTAGGCACCATCCCAGCCTGGCTTTGCATGCCGATAGAAATGAGCTCTCTCTTATTCAGATTTGATACTTGGAACCTACTGCGGATTCCTCACTTGCATCCTTAAACTAATACTGAAGGCTCTTAAAACTCATTTCAATGCAAGGCACTCCATTTTCAGTATTGCGCTTTATTTTCTGACAGCATTCCCTTTACACACACATGAATTAGGAGGACAGTCAAAAATGAGACATCTGTCAGAATTTTCTTTATCTACTCCTGCTGTAAACAACAATAAGGAGTACTATAACTCAGAACAGACACACAATATTTTCTATCACACTTGACACTAACTACAACACAAACACCAATGAAATCACTACAAAGTTAGATTGAAACAGACTCTCCAGATCAAGAGTGACAGAAAACAGGTTTCTCTAATCTACGTTCTTTTTTTGCTGAGAAATGTTCCTTGCAAAGTAAACCATTTCATGCAAAAAAAGAAAGAGGAAAGAAAAAAAATGTTTTCTGACTGAAAACTTTTAGACTAGAAACTAAAGTTAGTCTTTTTATCTGTTTGGGTTTTTTTCTTTAAACGAAAGTCTAAACTTCTCACCATCTTTAATTGCATGACTTTTTGGTAGCATGCAGCAGCTACTTCCCACCACCCCAACTACCAGTGTTCCAAGGGAGCAGCCACAAATTCTGTCATCTACATTATTTCTTATCAGTTCACACACACATGTTCTAAAGCCATTTAACCAGTCCAAGATTCACACTCTTCTCCATTATATCATATAAAAGTAGACCCAGTAAGTATTAAGTAGTAGTTTCACTTTCAAAAAAAACTTAATACAATGGTAGACAGGCTGAACGCACATAATTTCAGTCACAGTGGTGGTAGTCTTACAACACACAGTCAAACCCAACATCTATTCCACAAGCAACTCCAGCCAAAAGCCGAGGCTGAACTACCGCATGAACTATGGTATGAACACATGGATAACTACCCCCTTTAGAGCAAAAGGATATTTTGCGTGGAGAACTACCTCTCTACCTCATCCTTGCCCTCTAAATCCTTTCATGACACCTATTTTTTACAGTGGTTTCTTCCTCACTGTCATCACCATTGACTTCATATACAAATATTTATCTCCTATTTGTTCTTATTAAAGGTTTTTAACTTTTGAAACACAGCAACTATGTTTTAGTCAATATCTATAAAGGTACCAGATTACTTTCTGGCACAGTAACAACCAAATTTATAATTTTGGTGCAGAATGTAGCAACACTAAGCAAGAGAGAGGGGCTTTTTTCACCACATATATTAATCAGGAAAAAAAGCACAATTATATGCAAATTGCTTTTTATTTTAATATTTACCTTTTTCAGTCTTTACCTAATGCATTCCTTTTTTAATGGAAAACTACAATTGAGACAACTGAAAACAAACATACTATCAACTTGGCAACAAAATTTCATGTTCTCTTTGGAGAATTTTGGCAGTGACATTTTTCTCTTTCTTCACTACATATACCCAACTCATTATGAGTCCTATTCACTAGAAAAAAAAAATTAGACTCTATTTCCTTTTTTTTTAAAACACTTTGATTAAATGATCACAAAAGCAGCTTATTATTGAGAAGACCTGCACATGCACATTATGATCATTATGCAGCCCAGATAAGTAGTGTAAATAAATAATAAGTAATATAGTGTAAGTAATAAGTGTAAATAAGTAATAACATCTATGTGGCTGAGCATTTTCAAGTTAATATAATACATAAACAAACTATTAACCAGTATTATAAACTTCATTGAACGCAGTGAACTACAAAGTGTTTTATCAGAATAGCCGAGGGAAAAGGCAGGGAAAAAAAACAAGCACTGGAAAGCTTCTTAATCTGTTTTCATTCACTGATGCTAGAAAATTCAGTAAGTTTAAAGAAAATCATTGTTAGTTTGCAAAAATTGCTCAACATAATTAACAAAAGAGGAAATGATACTTGATGTGGACATACATAATTTTACCCATAAACAGTTGGCATTTTATAAATAGTTATCCCCCAAACAACTGAAAACCTTTTCAGCAAGCTCATTTCCCACCTCTTTATTTGGTGTGCAAGCCTCAAAAATACATATTTCTGACCTTAATAAGTCACTCTACATGTTAAAAGACAACATTTATTCATGAGTACCCTGAAAAGGTTCTCACATAAAATTACAAATATGCATTTGAGAAAGATTTATACCAAGTGAGTACATTGATATATTAAACGCACCTAAAATAAAACCACAGCATTTATATTCTACTTTCTTTCACTGCACTACTAAACTATTATTAGTCTGCATCTAAACAATCTGCAGGGGTCCCTTTTTCTAGTTCTCAGCAGTATTATCCCTTCTTGTGAGCAGAGTTAAACAGGCACAGCACTGCTTGATGGAGTCATCAGACAGTAATTCTTGAGCAACAAGCAGTTTAAGTCATCAGTGTCATTATACCGATTTCAACCCTCAATTTAAGTAATTTATTAGTGCAGATAGTTGGATGGAAAGGCTTGTATTATTTCATACTCAACCTTTGCCGTAAGACAGACCATAATCAGCACATTTGAAAAATGTCAATTCCTTAGTTACAGTATAAAATATCAAACAAACTTAATGTGAAAGAACATGATATGTTGATCTCTTCAGCCTGTCTCAGCAGAGAGTCCCATTCCTGGTCCTGGCACTAAAGCAAGGTCCCTGCTTCCATAACCAGCCTGGGCATTATTTTTGAAAGTGTCTAAAATGCTTGTATTTCAACTCACTGAATAATACCATACATTACTTAGGATCAAGGCTTGTTCTGCTGTATTCACACAATCAACTTAAGACATCTCACATCAAATTCCCCAGTGAAGAAGATAAAACTGTAACACAATCCAATTAAATGCAATAGGATATAGACAACTCACCAAGGCTCAGCAAGGCAGGCAACGATTTCTAGGGACTGTGCGTGCAGAGGGCCTCACTACTCAGATACATCTCAAGCACGCTAGGAACAAAATTGAGAGAAAAATATTAGTCTTTTTCTGGAGACAGGCATAGAAAAATAAAAATACAATGCTTCGCACATGGCAGTTTTAAGCATAACACAATGAGGGAAACAAAGTTTGCTGAGCACTATCTGCTTTTCCAGACATAACTACAACCCCCTTCCAGTTGCACAATCACTCCAGGCACACAACTTCCTCTCTACCTGCTGCCTACTGCAAATTCACAGTGATAGCAACTAAAATGTTTACATTAACCTACACAGTACACAGCCTTTATTTTCACAAAAGAATCTGTGGGAACTCTCTGTGAAAGTGGTTGGTTCCTTTTTTGGTTGACTGCTCGGCTGGTTGACTTTATAACACGTTAGTTTCAAATCTCTAAAAAGGAGAAACTGGTGTTCTTATAAAATGTCTTTCAACCATTTTTAAAAGTTGTACATACAGAAGCACGTTTCTTCTCTGAATCTCCATTTACAATACTCCTGACCCGACTGACAAGTATCAGTGGACAAATAAACAGAAAGCTCTTAATTAGTATAGAGCTTAAGAGCCCAGTAGAGCAGAGGACATACATTGCACAGCAATACACATTCCTTCAGGGAAGAGGAGAATGCCACTAGCCACATAAATATTGTGCCTGCCATTTCTGTCTGTAAGTCAAACAGTACTTTATGTCAAATGTATCCAAGCAAGCTACCAGAGTTTTCTGCCTTCTTATTCTGACAAACAGAAAGGCAGAACATAAAGAAAATGAAAGATACACTATAAGATTCATCAACAGAAAAAAAAAGCACACTAATTATGCGTCAAGAGAAATGGAATTTAGAAACAACTTCATTCTTTCTGTCATTTCTGCCATCTCACATAAACCTTTTTCAAACAAACTCTGCTTAAGTTCTTTCAGTCACAGGCAGGATACCACTACAGTAACAGGCTATTCAGGGGTGCCACTAACAAAGAAGTATTCTTCTACAAAATATACACACAGAAGATATGACTACATTATTTCCTCAGGAATGCCCAAAAAGCTTACAAGCTCTACAGATCACAAACATGGGGCTTCAAGTGGGTCCTCACGGACAGAAAACATCATCTTGTCTTAGAATAAAATTTTAAGTAAAACACTACTAGATCTTTCGGTGATTTGGTGAGACTCCCAGTGCTTGTTAGACACACCTGCAGTTCAGAGAGACCCACCAAAGGGAAGCCACTGTCTCACCAGCCCGTGGTGGGGAGACCTTTCCCACAGAGGAGCACTAATGACAAGAGTGCCTGTGCAGATAGAAGCATTTCCCACTCATCTCCTGTCTTTCAGCTGCTGCATGCCAGTGAATGACTACTACCACTTTGTTTCTTGCCAACTAGCATGGCTGCTCACTGGTATTTTCCTACTGCCAATTTATTTTGGGGTCCCACCTCCTGATCCACATGCCCTCCAGTACTGCAGCTCAGAGTCCACACAGGAGTAACGTGGCTCCTGACCATTACGCTGGGGCCCACAGAGCGCCACATGGCAACAATGGAAATGACAAGCTGCTCATTTTCATTTGTTCTATTCATAGAACATTTAATAATAACACTGTCTGAAAACAAAGACAATACATTGTAGTTTCACAGTAGAAGAACTACCTTCAAAATACTACTGAGACCTTTCTTTCCAAATAAAACTCTTGAATTATACAGCAACTAGTCACAAGCTTACGTACCTGAAGAGATGTATAATCTGGTATATTCCAGATTTATTCCTACAACTAAACTGGACTGTCAATGAAGAAAAGTGATGAATGTGAAGTGATGGACAATGAAATTACCTATTAGTCCTTTGCCTTCCCTTCTCAAGCCCTTTCTGAGGCTTGAAATAAAGGAAAGCCAACTCTGCAGCAACAGGCAATGCTAGTACCCATGCAAATTCCCACCCATCCCCACAAGAATCAGGAGGTTCTTGGGATGCCCCTCAAAACTCAAGAGAAACCACTCTTGCATACAAGCCAGCTTTCACAGTAGCATAACACTGTTAATGGTGGTGCTCAAAGGCCTGTAGGTAGGCCTCACACAAAGGCCTACATGAAGAACAGGTCTCTGCCTCAAACGGTACACAAATTATCAGCATTAGCTACAATATAGAAATGGAATAACACCATAGCCACCAGCCTCCACACTTGCCATTTTCCAACACCATCATTCAATCCTCCATCCCACAAAGAGTAAAAGAACACTTTCTAAAGCTCAAATGATAACTAAAAGCAACTGATATGGCCCAGAAGAGCACGCCATCCTCTGACTTCAGAGTGGCTTACGTCTTTATTTTCCATTCACGCACAGTCATTTCTTTTCCAGTGCAAAGGGACACCTGTATTCCAGATACCCAAGATGCGTTACCTCCTCGCCCCATAAAAACTCTAAGTTGTGAACAAAATACACAATATCAACTCTACAAACTACAGTTCAGCTAGAAGGGAGTGAATGACTACCACTTTCAGACATACTTGGAAGAAATTATCATCTACAGTGTGCAAGCTTAGCGAAAGTATTTTTTCATCTACATACGGTCTTCAGGTTCCCTCATTCTTATACCAACAAGAAAACGTGCCACAAGTGATCTCACCATTGTGCAGTTAACGCTAATTTCACACAGAACTGTAGCACAAAAATAGTTTGAGGCTTCATTAAAAATTCAGTATCTTTGTATCAAAGTAAGCCATGATTCTTAAAAACAACAGCAAAACAAGCAAACATATGTTTGCAATGCAAACGGCAACACAAATTGGCAAGCAATTAAAAAAAAAAGCTTTAAACTATGTACATTAGAGCTACATTTTGTAGCCAGTAAATTATCAATAGGTTGACTTTTTCTTTTAAGATAAAAGCAGCAAGTATTCTGGCCACATTGAAACAAAATAGTATATTCCTAGCTGGAAATTTTTATTTTGGAAAAAATATGAAGATTTAGACTTGAAGAAGAGCTTTTCTCCTTGAGAATATAATTGAAATCTGTTAAAATAAAAGATGTATTTAACTGTATACACTCATAATCTTCCTCCACAAAGAATCTATTATAGGAAATTCATAGAACAGGAGGAGGGCATTGCTGAAATCTCTGGAGACCAAGGCACAAATTTGTGTAAGGATAGCAAGTGAAATTAGTTGACAATAATTGCATTTATTTCTGGAAATAACATAAGTGGTTGGTCAGCAAGTCCTGACGTTAATTTTGAAATAGTAAAGAATAATAACTGAAGAGCTATCTTGTGAACTCACAGCATGGTGAAAGAAGTATGAAGTAATCTCCACTGTAGACCAGGTAACATCTGAACTCTCCCTTCCACAAGTATTAAAACATATGACCTTGGGTTTTGGCTTGGTTTTTTTTTAATTTGATTCCGTCACACAGGCATATGATGAATTTGTAAGTTCATAAAAATACCTGTAATAAAAGTGTCAGTATATACTATCAAATTTATTCATAGGCAGACTTTCCTCCATCCTCATAAAGTTTTCTTTTTAAATGCAATTTAGTACCTCCTACATAATCTGTGAGGTACAAACAGGTGACATACTGCATTGTTTTTAATTGAAGTGATTTTCTTCAAAATCCACGGGCAAGGCTCATTAGAGATCAATACTGACAGCAATGAAAAACTAAATCTGTTCACACACAGATGAATTACAACACGGGCAGAGTAAGAGTAAAATTCCATAGTAATTCTGACCTAACAAGTAAAATGTTATTTCACTTTCCATGCCCATTCTTCAATCCCAGACCTTTCCACTGAGGCAGTCAATAAAGCAGCCAATTGTGATATGCCCACTATAAATCCTACCAAAGAGCAACAATATGTCTTACATAGCTCACTAAAAAAAAAGCATCAAAATAGCAACTCTCAGTCATCACTACATCAGATGTACGTTCTCACTATGTCCCAGGATCCCCCCCCCCCCCGCCCCCAGAAGCTCATGGGATCCATACAGCTTAAGATTTATGGATAAATCAACACATTCAGTAAATATTTTAATTAATTTGTCACCTATACTCTCTGCCCTTTCATTAATAGATTAGTGGTTTCCATACAATGTGGACTATTTTAGCAAAATACAAGTTATTCTTTCCAAACAGCAAGTAACTTCTTGAAGTTTAAAAACAAACAGAAAAATGTAATTAGACTTTACAGATGGCATTGCATCTTAGCTGCAAAAAGCAAATGCACATTACAAAGAGGCTTCTGAATATCTAAGTAATGGGAGCACACTCACAGAAAGAGTGAGATTTACTATCAGTTATAACTGCTAAAATGAGAGCAAAGCAAGAATAATATCTGCCAGTAACTGTATTAATGGGAGATTGTCATGGAAGTCATTTAAGGAAATGCAAGACTTGGAATGGTATAATGATGCAGCTGCAGAAGAAAAAATGTGTGTATTGTTAATATGTTGTTGTATAGCTTTAGACATTTAAATTAATGAACTAATTTCAAACTTCAAAAATGCCGAGCACCCCAGTGACCATACGCTTTCCATAGGAATTGTGCCTATTTTATTTCCATAAAACTCTTAAGCAAAATTTCCATTAGTCTTTAACTTGAATAACATGCAATTTCCATAGAACAAGATTGAAAAATCATAAACAGTAACAAAACGCAATGCAGTAAATCCAACACATTCAAAATCTATTTCTCAAACTATTCATCAACTCAAAATAATTGTATAAAATCAGCAGAAGTATTCCAAATGGTCAGGAGAGGAAATGTTGGTCTAGGTAATAGGTAAATGCAAGACTGAATAAAAGAAAACTAATTTCTTCCACTTGTTTTTTTCATCATGTAAATACTATTTCTGAATACTCACAACACAGACAATATAGCATTGTTTTTAAACCCTGTTTAAAAAAAATCCCTGGTTTGCTTTTTTTGTTCGTTTTAATTCTGTATCCTAAATTGATTAAACTATACAAGCTGTCATTTTTCACATCACATTTCTACTTGGTATGTTTTGTAAAAGGCTAAGCTACTGAATCATTAAAAATAGGGAGTGTTTGCATAATGTAAATACTGCTGACAAACTACTAACTGTAGAACTGGTAAGATGCCTTAGTAATACGTAACCACTGATGTAATATTACAAATTATTCTTACTACTGAAAGTTGCCATTTCACCAATACGTATGCCTGTTCAAAATGTTATTCGAGCACAGAGCAGGAATCCTGGCAACTGTATTTATTCCCTGAAATCTTAAAATATTATCAAAATATTATCTATAATAAATATGTGAAATATATGTTATCTAAGCTCGATTATCCTGATGGGTAAAAGCCAAAGAATACTTCTGTAAGGTTTAAATTCCCAAGAGAAGAAGAGCTCAGATCCCGCCTGCAAGCACACAATGGAATCACAGCTGACGATGCACATCTTTTTCTGGATGTCTCCATATGCTCAGGAGGGTTCCCCCCCCCCCCTCCCTCCCCACATCTCCCTCTCCACCTCCCTTGCTCCCAGCATTACATTGAAGAATTTGTCATTATCTGCTGCCAGGAGTACGAGAATGTTTTAACAACTAACAAAAATAAAGTAGTGCAGTGAACTTCACCTCATTTAAAAATAAAAAGAAGGGATCCTGCCAGAGTAGCCATCTATAACTAAAATAACTAATAGTAGAGAATGGGTAGATGAATGGATGCTGTAATATAGCTTCTACAAAGTAAATATAAATGTTACTGTGTTCTTAGTTTAAAATGTTGTGTCACACAGAAGAGTATATGCTGTAACAACACACCTAACCTCTGACCTCCAAAGCCAAACACAGAAATAAATGAATACTGAGCATTTTAATGTCTATAAGAATACTGAAGAAACATGTGGAGTTTGTTAAATACTTTATACCTACCTGCATACAAACCGCATTGTTTGGAGAGGCCAACCATGGCAAACATATCAAAAAAGAACATGGCAAGAACAGTTTTAGTTTAGTGTTCATTTTCTTCAACGCACAGTCTATTTGCACTCGGCAGACAAAGAGAGTTACATTTACACTTGAATTTGGTACCGGCTTTAGTTTGGCTTTTTCTTTCAAATGAACCAACAGCATCCTCAAAGCTTAGACCTCACAAGCCTCTGCAATTCTGATGTCAGGTGCTAGAGAAACTCCAGCTGAGCAAGAAGCCCAGATTTTGCCAATGAGACAGTGACAGCAGCAACAAAGGCAAGAAGCAGAAGACAGTGGGCATTGTAACAGCAGCTGGCTCCCTCACTGACTTTGTTCTTCCTGCTGCAAAACCTGGGCTCCCTGCAGATGGGCTAGCTCTTACTGGGGATTTTTTTGAGGACTGAGGGAAAAAGTTGGGAATGTCAACAATACAGACTGCTTACATGCCTCTTTCAACAGACCCTTTCAGCCTTATAATAAGTAAACTACATCCTAAATGATAATAAAACCAGAAATATTATTCTTAAATAATCAATTTTTACTTCAGAGCTTCAGTTTAATGCAATACACTGCAATATATGTAAATCCCTAGTATTTTCTAATTTTTCCACCAGAAATAATCTTTATTTTCTCTCTCAAATAACATAGTTCCAGTTTACAAACTTAAATTCAACGGTCTTATTCCAAAAGCATCATTCTTGATAGCAATAAAGTATTCCTTCCTCAAATGTCTCAAGTTTCAAATTTAGCCCTGACACCACCAGGACACACAACAAGGAACACAAGGAGATTTTCACTTTTAGTAAAGAAGTGCCTTCAGACATTGCAGAGATACTGATGAAGCACGTCATACATGGATCCTGTCCCCAGTAAAGACCACGAGCCTGAGAAAATACAAAGCTGAGAAATCTTCAGGTTTTATGTGAAATAACACAGTACGGTGGCTGAAAAAAATGCAATGACTACATCACCTTTGTCAGGCATCTACTGCATAATGCTCACCAAAACAATACAAACATATGAAAAATTACATGATTCTTCAAGTATTTGCATGATGTCAACCTTTCTTCTTAAAGTTGTTCTCAATATTTCTGAAGGTTGAGACCATGACAAAGTACTTTCAAGACCACAGATGACCAAGACTGGCTATGAAGATTAAGCTTATCACAGCACTTCTCACAAACTTGACGATTAACCATTTGGGGGCAATTTACATCTTTCTTTATCTCATGTGGCACAGAAGAGCTGACTTCTATGTTCCAGTCCCCAAGTAGCTGTACCACAAATGCCAAAATAAGGGACACAAATGCATGAGGGTCCATACATGCCTGCATGCACGTCTGTACATGCAAATATGCACAAGCCTGGTATATCCTATTTGTGACACTGACGTAAACAAGCAAATGTCCTGAAAAATATGTAGGAGGCGCAGTACGTACACCGACTGCGATAAAACAACCGGTTTCCATTCACAGTGGTCTTAAGCTGCATGTAAGCAAACAAGAGCCCTGCTTTGGGGAATAATAGTTTCGGTATGACATTAACAACAGTGTGAAACATTGTCATTTCTCTGAGAGCATCCAACACAGCGGACCAGCAGCTCCCTCCCTTTCGGCGCTCGCAGAGGATTCCCCCATGAGAGGAGCCCACCAGGTGGCCCAACGCCGCTATCGGGTTGTAAAGAGCCAGGAAATTAACTGGCTAGAGTTGATTTTATAGTTCAGTACATAAAAACCCAAAGGGATAAAAACCAAATGACTGCCTTCAGCCACAATGGCAGCAAACTAAGAACAAAACAAAACAAAACAAGCTTTAAGTAAAAAGACTGCCAGTCTTAAACTGCTTACTTATTTACAGCAGCAATAGATCTGTAACTGCCATAGCCAGACACTATATGCTTAGCTCAAACTATACTTAAATACCATAAAAATATTACACCTCTTCAGTTCTAAAGCCTATTCACCTGCTTCCTACTACTCTGAAAGGAAAAAAAACGAGATACAAAACCAATTTGATTCTTACTGAACAAGCAGGCTGCCCTCCTTTCGCAAGAAGACTCTTTCCTGGTTAAATTACAAGTGCATTTAGACAGCGGGCTCCCGCATACGCACACTTCAGACAGAAGTACAGAGGCTAACACGAACGAAGATTCGGATACCATTATTTCCCGGTGACTACCAGCAACCTTCCTGCCTTCCCCCCCCCAGCCTTTTCTAGCCAGGCTCTCGGGCAGGTTTCCTGCAGACAAACTACACGGCCTGAATGCCCCGCTCTGGAAGGAGAAGCATGTGATTCCCGGGCTGGGGGGAAACGCTCAGGCCCAGGCGGAGGCGAAGGAGCGAGGGGCAGCGAGGGAGAGGGGACGGGGCTCCAGTTACGCCTCGCCCCGCAGCCTCCGACGAGCGCGGCGGCCCCGCGGTCCCCGCGGAGGCG
>NW_010972942.1:6648753-6649035 GCF_000737465.1 Haliaeetus leucocephalus | reverse complement strand
CGGCGGCGGGGCGCCCCGGCCCCGGCGCAGGGGGAAGGGGAGAGGGCACCGGGCGCCGCGGCCCCTGCCCGGCTCGGCCCCGCGGAGGGAATCGGAGCGGCCCGCACCCTTGCGCACCAAGTCGTTGTCAGCCGGGGAAGGGGAGGGGGGGAACACCGCCCAGCTCCCCAGATCACCCCTTTTGTCGCCGGGGAGAGACCCTCCCTCAAGTTTCCTTGTCGGTGTGTGCTCGGGCTGAGGGAGGACTCTCCTAAACAATCCCTTGAAAATCCACCCCACCCC
>NW_010972942.1:6589968-6648502 GCF_000737465.1 Haliaeetus leucocephalus | reverse complement strand
CTCCTCGGCACCCGAGCGGGGGCGGGGGGGGAAGTCCTTCGCCCTCGGAGGGCGAGACTTTAAATGTGGCCCTTTGCCGTCCGCCCTCGGAGGAACCTGGCTCTCGAGCGGGACCCGAGCAAGCAGCCCTGAGAGGGCTTTCGGTGGCCCGTGTTCCCAAAAACAGGGAGGCGGAGGCGGGGCGGGGGGGACGGGACACAGTCTTATTTCCTTTCTTTGCCCCCGGGGAAAAAAAAAAAGAGAGAGAAAAAGAAAGAAAACACACACATGCTGAAAATCATGTCACAAATACACAGCATCAACTGTATCTCACTCGCGGGAGCAAGGGGATGAAGATGCAGGCTTTTCCTGGGCTGGAGGAGTGAATGCGTGAGTTAAAAATTATTAAGGGCTGGAGGGTGATTGTTAAACATTGCCCTTTAGTTCAAGAAGCAATCCACGACGCAGAAATCCTGTCTTAAAAGAAAAGCTTTACATTTTCACGTGTCGATAATGGCGAGCCGTACTCTACACACTGTAACAACTGTGATTTTTGACATTTTGTCACATGGGTGTGCAGCCCCAAGTTTTTCTGCAGCTAGCCACAGATTATACATTGTTACTGGTGGCGTGCCCAACTCTGCTTGCAATTAGGCTTGTCCAACACTTTCTTGATCATAATCCTGGTTTTTCAGATGGTTACATTTTGCCCTACTGTGCTGCACACAATTTCCCATACTTGCGTCCGACTCAAGTTTTTTTAAGCTTTTTTCTTTCATTGGGCAAAAATAGTTCAATTGTTTCTCCAAACAAATTGAAGGAAAACTGTCTTTCCCACTATCCTTCCCCATGCTAAAAAAGTCTTTGCAACCAAGTCGCTGAAAACTTCTAATATTTTCCTCTTCTGGAGAAAGAACTCCGGTATGGGAGGGCCGGCCATTGGAAATCTATTTGAATTTAGCCCCCATTAGGAAATGGGAGTGGAGGGATTGTAGTTCGTATATGCTCAATTAGAGCTTTGCTGCTAAATTAACCAGAGATCCTACCTACATTAAATCCCACTGTTTCAGGGGGAGTACTTCTGGCATCATCTCCAGAAGACAAGTGGGCATGCTCCAGCACTGGGCTGCAGCAGCTGGAGAGGACAACCTTTCTCAGTGTCCCTCCCCACCAGTCGTACTCGGCAAAGAAATTACTCCGTCTTCAGGAAGCTCTTCCACGAGGCAGGCAGCAAAGAGATTCAAGGTTAATTCTGTCTGGAGAGCAGAGAAATCAGAATATTACCTTGAAATAACATGGCAAATGAGCGTAGCTTGTATGTGAAAAAAACCTGGGGCAAAGAGTTCTGGAGAGACAGAGCTTTCCCTCTGGCCTCATTTGTTATATCTGTGCAAATCTCTGTAGCAAATAAGCTAACAGTTATACAGGCAATAATCTCATTTACCTCACAGTCATGATTCATTTGTTCTCCTATGCTAAGTGAGACAGTGGTCCGCTGGAGAAAAAAAAAAAAAAATGCCTTTAATTTTATGACCATAAGCAGCCCAATTTAGAATTGCACAGGTAATTTTAATTCCAGCATTTCTTATTTATGGAAGCTTGATTTTTTCCAACTTCACACTTCCTTTAATGTAACCAAAAGTCTTTATTAAACTAGTACCTAAATTCACCAGGAAAAGCAAGGAAGACCTTTTAACTTGCTGCAGTACAAACATAAAAGATAGCCCATGCAACACAAAGTTTATGGTCTCAACATTGACAAAACCCCCTGAGTCTGATGTGGCTGAGTGTCCTTGTCAAACTGGGTGAGAGAGGGGATTTATCTACATATATATGCCCAGATCCACTGAAATTTGTTACCAGCTCCTAACTCATGAGCAAATACATTTTGTCATCTAAAGCCAAAACCCAAACCCCTGGTTACAAATATCACTGTGTGCAAAGGCCAGTAATTATGTTATTCCTAACTGCTATTCTTTAAAGGGAAAGCACCATCTTCCAGATGGGAAACAGATTTGATAAACGCACTTCAGTGCTGGATTTTATTCAGCATTACCGCTCTTCTCTGAACCTTCTCCAGTGTCACCATTGCTGCATTGTGCTGACTAGAGCTGGGCTTATTTTTTCAACAGAAGCTTCATCCGTTCTAAACGAGAGTAATATAAGCTTTCTGTCATCCTCTCATATTCATCCTCCTCCCATTTATACTTCTGCTGGCCATTTTGTTCACAGCATCACTTTATGTATTCACTTGATTATTCACTGTGATCTGCAAACCTTTCCTGGTGTGAAATTTAACACAGAGAGAAGTTTTTAATTATTTTGAATTTTCAGTGAAGTTTGGTTAAGTTTCCTCTCATAACTTTTTTTTTCTAAATCTTTTTTTTTTCCCCCTAAATCAACAGGAAAAGAACCAGAATCTGAATGCAAGCATGTCTTCCCGATCAGTATAGCCAGATATTGTGAATGTTCTTTTTTCGTACTTACTTTTCCTACGCAACATATTTCTTAAAAAATTTGTACATGGGATACTGTGAGTAACACTAACATTTGCAGGTGTGTTTCTAACTGATTTTCAATTAAATTAAAGTTATTCTTCCATAAGGTGAAAGGTTATGAACAAATTGTTGAATGCTTATGAACTTGGCAGGCCACTAAGGTATGGCTGCTGTCTCATAAACCTCTATCTGCAGCTTTAACACGTAAGGAAGAAGGGTTTATGTGCACCTGCTGACACCGGGACTATATGTAATGCAGCTGTTGGTGCACAAAGCCTTTTTCATGAGCAGCTGCATTTACCCTGTAGAATTACTCTGCCCACCTTTATGGGGAATTGAGTCCCCACTTACTCATTAACCTCCCCAAGTGGGTTTAAATATGGTCTTTATGAAACCAGTAAGATTTTTGTTGACACAGTATATACCTAACTGAAACCCACAAAGAAAACAAAATGAAATTTAATACCATTTAAACCTACTATACCATCTTCAGCCTCTTAGGGATGTGGGGGACCTGTTGAGGTCTTCTGGCTGAACCCTCAGCTCCAAGTAGGGCCAATTTTGAAGTTAAGCCAGGTTTCCCAGGGTCATATCCAGCTCAGTTTTTACTGTCTACAAGGATGAAGAGTCCTCAACCTCTCTGGATGACCCATTCCAGTGTTTGACCACATTTGTGAATTTTGCTTTTCCCCTGATATTTAGTAGGTCTGTTCCAGCTTGTTCCTGTTGCCTCTCACAGTGAAAAGGCCACTGTGGACCTCAAAGAATGCTCCATCTTCTCTACACCTGCCCATTAGGTAGCTGAAGAGAACAATAAAATTCACACCACCTTCTCTTCTTAAGACTAACAGCCTGACCTTCTCAGCCTCTTCTTGTACATCATGTGTACAGCACCCTCACCATCCTGATGGCCCTCCTCTGGATTTGCTTTTCTATGCCCACGTCTTTCAGGCACTGGGGCGCTCAAAACTGCACATAGTAACCCAGATGCAATCTCACAAGTACTCCCATGGATGGGAATAACCACTTTTCTCGACCTCCTGACTATTCTTTTGCTATTGTGGCCCAGGATGCTGTTGACCTTCTTTGTTGCAAGGTCACTGTTGATTTCCTTGTTGCTCACCAGGACCCCCGAATTCTTTTTTGCAAAGCTCTTTTCTATCCACTTGGTCCCCAGCTCATAAAGTGGATGGCTGTTCTGTCCCAGATGCAGGATGCCGCACCACCATTCACTAAACTTCATGAGCTTCCTGCCAGCCCATTTCTCCAGCCTGCTGAGGTCCCTCCAGTGCACTGATCACTCCTTCCCAATTTGCTGTCATCTGCACTTCATCTTATCACTGAGGTCACTGGTAAAGGTGTTACGCAGTGTCAGTCCCAGTACTCACCCTTGAAGTATACTGGCCACCAGGAGACCTGCTACTGCTGATCACAGCACTTGAGCCCAATGGTCCAGCCAGTTTTCCACCTAACTTCTACTTAACCTAGCTCATACCTCTCCAGTGTGGTTAAAGGAGGTCTATGGGTGATTGTGTCAAAAGCTTTGCTAAAGTCAAAGTAAACGACATCTGCTGCTCTCTCCTCCGCAGACTCAGTTATCTCGTTATAAAAAGCAGTCACATTGGTCAGGCAGAATATGTCCTTTGTAAACCCTTGCTGCCTGTCCCCGGTCACCTTGTCTTTCAAACACCTGGACATGGTATCCAGGAGGATTTACTAAATCCTCCCACAGACTGAGGTCAGGCTGGCTTGTCTGTAGTTCCCTGGATCTCCATTCTTGAAGACGGACACAACATTTGTCTTTTTTCAGCCACCCAGCGCTTCCCCCAGTCACCACCACCTTTACACAATACACACACACCTGTCATGATACACATACCCTACCACTACTACAGTTACCGTGCCCCTCTGACCTCACATGACATCTCCAAACTATTGCTGATTATCCTCCTTCCATTAGCCTTTTACCATGTTCTGCCCTGTCAAAATAACACATGGCGCTGTGTTCTTTTAAAGTATCTAGGATCTGGCTCAGCTTCTTCAATGGCACTTTTGCTTTATTGCCATTTGATACAGTGATACAGCAGACTCATTAAGAGCTTGCAGTGAAGAGCATATCCTAGGCACATAGTGCTTATGTGCTAAAACTAAAAATAAGAATTTTATTTCGTCCTAGAAAAACTTCAGACATAAAAAAAATATTTTTTGTGCCTCAAATAACAAACTTGTAAATTAGAAAGTGGCTAATCAAACATCTTATTGTATGTTGATGACTTATTAATTCAATAATTTGCCTCACATTCACTTTTTTAAAATCAGATAACCTTGAGAAGCTCCATACCTTTTTAATACAAGAAATCAATCAAGATCAATTTCACCTTGTAAAATGTTTTGAAGAAAGTTATAAATGCATAGCGTAAGAATTAGAATTTTAATCAATATTTGTGCAAATATTTTTATACTAGAAGAAATGACTCATTTTACTCATGCTACTTTAGTAGCAGTTCATGCTAAGACAAAATAATATTCAACTGAGGGAAATACACCTGTAGAGCTGAAGCACAACTGCTATGCTGGTACCAGAAGTGTATATATTTTTCTTATATTGTAATTATCATACCAAACACCTTGCATTTTTACTTTGCTGGATCTGCACCTCCATTTACCCAGCCCACTTGCTTCTCCACTTCCCTTCAGCTACATATAGCAATTGTGACCACATGAAGTGCTGGATCAGACAAACAATATCTGCCCCTAAAGTTCTTCCCACACACTGTGATGGGACTGCTGAGGAGGTAGCACCAAATTCCAACCATGAGAAAAGGGGTAGTGCCTGCTGGGCACTCCTGGGCAGCCTGCTGGGGATGACCCTGCCTGAGCAGGGGGGTTGGACCAGACGACCTCCAGAGTTCCCTTCCAACCTCAGGAATTGTGTGGCTCTGTGATACTTTTTGTGGAAAACGAAATTCTTTCTGCTACTCTGCTTTACTACTACTACTTTACTGCTACTCTTCACACTGCTCTCCCAACTTCTCCAATCGTTATTCTCTTTAGCCATATTTTTTCTTTTTCCCTTATTTCCCCTTTTCTCTTTATTTTTGCTAGTCTTTTATGCTCAGTCTCTCCCATATTCTCATCCTGCAGCATGTGCTCAACAAGAGTTATGCTATGACATATTCTGTATAATCATGCAGACTATTCAAAAAGACATTGCCGTTCCTCCTAGTGAGGATGAAAAAAGCCCAGCTCACCCCTTTACTCTGACTTTAACAAAAAATGTAAACAGCCCTCAAGCATACACATTAAGGAGTATAACTGAGTTACATACAAGAAACAGAGCTAGAATTGTTTCATTATGGTTTTGCTGTTTAAAGACCAATGTTGTCTTCCCCTTGTAATTACATTGTTGAATATGTTAACTTACCTTTTGTTTAGAATTGTGTAACACTATCTTCCCTTGATTTCTTGCACTTGAAATCAAAAATTTTGGTACCTTCACAAGAATTTCATAATAAAAAGCACTGCTGAGGAAGGTCAGAATTAAAAGCCATCCCACCATTAGCAAGTGGAGATGCACAGTTAACAAGCCCCCTAGACACATCCTTTGTGCTGCTCTCTTTGGGATGTCCTCTGAAAAATTGTTCTAAGGCAGCTTTATTAATTCATATTTAGCAATTACTTCTCATCACTGACCACATACATTAGGATGCTTCCTCCTAAATCGTAATGGTTGTGCAACCCTCAGCCTAAGTGACCCTACATCTTTTATGTTGAACATACTTTCTAAATTCACTATTAAGCTGATTACACCCTGAGGATGATCAATCTGTGTTCTCCATTGGCCACTTACCATGCAAATTTAGAGTTATGTACACATGTAAATTTACTAGCTCATGTAATTAGAGCACAGAAGATATAACAAAAATAAGAGTGGTGGTGAAGCATGTTTTCAACTGGCAAAAACTCAGCATGTCTGTACAAGTAGCACATTTCATGCAGCAGACTTAAGATCTGCCTCTCTGTGTTGCAGCTCTTAATGCCATTATGAAAGAGATGAAATCAAGATGGAAGGATGACAGTGATTTAGTCACAGAACCAGTTAAATGGCTTTCCAAACTTGAGGCCACAGATAGCTTTTTGATTTACAGATAGCACAGAAGCTTGATCTTACAAACCTTTAACTGAACTAAATGAAGTCCAGAAAGTATGAAGAAGGAAATATACGAGTTTGGCTTCATTTCAGGATAGAGTTAAGAGTTTTAAGTTCAAGTTCTGTGAATTCAGCTACTTAATGGCTTTTTTAAAATTATTGCTTTAATTTAATTTATTTCTATTATTAAAACAATTACATTTTCATTAGAGTTTCTTAAGCTCATGTTTTTTGTTTGACTTCCAACCCTAGACTCTAGAATAACCAAATTTTTGTATGGAATTATTTTAATCTAACAAATATTAGAAAAAAATTATTGTGCCTGAGCTTTTTGGATTGTGTAGGAGGAGAGAGGTTTTCCATCCCCTGAGACTACCTCCATTTCACCCTAATGGCATGCCCTCTGAAAGCTCCTTAGCGTCATCTTCATCTGACTCACCAGACAAAGGCATCAGGGATGGGGAACACACACCTTCGAAGACTGAGCCAGAGAGTGCAGAGCAACCAGAAGAGTTGAAGATTTCCCTCATCAGTTTTGGACATCTGCCCTTTCCTTTCCCAAGCAGCTCCTTGGATTTTCAGACTCTGGCGGTCTCCTTGAACTGACTTCCCCCACTTTTGGGTTTTAGGAGCAGATACTATTACCACAGGAACCTCCATATGCTGTATCCAAATGACACATTGCTCACAACACAGCAAGAAATTCTATGGTTTTCTTTCTCCTCTTGTATCAGGAAGGAAAGGTGATGGTGTTGAATTTTAAATACTCACTGGGCATCAGAATTAGCACCTCACCAAAATAAGTCTCTGCTCCAGCCTCCTTGCATGCTCAAGGAGACAGCTCTATATCAGCAGAAGATACTTCATGTTTCTGAAGTTGCGATCCTACCATAGTACATTCTCAAATCTCTGGGTTTTGTGGACAGAGATTTTGCTTTTGGTTTTACTACATGTGCCTGTTATATATCCATTAAATATAGCTCATCAGGAAATAGCAAGGTTAGCAAAGCCAAGGCTGAAGGAGGAAGAGGCTACAATTGGATTAAACTTTGATATTTTTTCTTATGCCATCCCACTCCAGCCGTTCCACTTCTAAGTTCTAAAATACATTTGTAATAATTATCATCATGTTTGAAAAAACAAATACTAAACAGTAAAGCTGTTTCATAAAACAATAAATTAAAAAGAGGAAAGGAACCGAAAGAGAAATGGATAAACTAACTTAGGGCTTGTATTTGCAGTAAGATAACACCCGGTGAACAGGTGCTTGAAAGATGATGCAAATGCACTGCATCGTTTGGAAGAGCACAATTTGTAACCATGGTGTACTTACACGTAACTTAACCAATTCAACCTTACCATTGCCTGGTGACTCCAACCTGACAGCTAAGGTAATGGATTTGTCAATAGTTCTGCTTGCACTGTTTAAATCAACAAGTGTTTTGCAAGAGCCACTGTAGCCCTAAGGTTTGGAAGACAAGTGGTATAAAGCTACACCTCCCCCCCCTCCCCCCGCCTCTTTGCAGTCCTTTCTATGCTGTCCCTCTCAGAAGAAAAGTTGCAGCCTAAGCTTTCCCTTCCCCATTTTAACTCATAATTATGAAAGATCCTGCGTCAGACAATTCAAGTATATTTGATGAGATGGTTACAGACACCGTGCTTGCTGGGATGCAGGCTTCCAAAACCATTCGTCCTTTGTATGCTCCTCTATCCACAGTCTCAGCCTTATACTTACCAAAGGGAAAACTAGTCCTATGAAGGACAGACTGAGCTGAGACAAAGGTGTCCATTTTTTACATCAGAGAGTGCCAAAGTATGAGGAGGAATTTAATTTCTATGTAGAAAACTATCACGCTCCTTCGTTTAAATACAGCTGGGTTGGTTAAATATATACCCTGAATCCAGAAAAAAAGAAACAACAAGATCATGAGGCTGAAAGAGGTCAAGAGGCCATCTGTGTCCACCCCCTTCCTCTAAGGCAGGATGATCAACACCTATCTCACTCCTAATGCATTGGTCTAACCTGTTCTTAATGACCTGTGGTGAAGACATCTCAGCCTCCCGGGCTACTGCATTGCTCTCCTCTCCTCACCATTCATTTTTCCAATGCTTAAACATGGTTTCTTTTGCTGCATTTTAGACCTTTATCTTCTCCTCAAATCTACCATCGATATGGAGGGTTTTTTCCCCTCTCTCTCTGCCAGTTCTCACCCTTGTGCAGAGCAGCTGTGGTTTTTGTCCTCAGTCTTTTTCTAGCCTGAGCAAGCCCAGTTCCTTCCAGCTCTCCTTTTAGGGCACGTTACGCCGGTCCCTGCTCATTCAAGCTGCTAGGGACTTTCTCCAGCCGGTACAGAGAAGAGGACGCATTTTTGATACTGAGCATGCTGCTTAGTTTGAGGCCTTACTGATGCTGAAAGCATTACTTCATTTGCCACGCAGGCTGTATGTCCCTTTCCACATTCCAATAAGCATTTTATTCCTCGCCCACCACTCCAGCAACATGGAACTGCTCACTGTTGTTCAGAGATTGGATCTACCAACCTAACTTCAGGACCCTCAAATTTAAAAATGCAGTTTAATGCATTATTACAGACATTATATTGATATAAAGACATATGCCACTTCAACCGAAGACCTCACCCAGTCATTGTTTTTAAAAAATATAAAAGACAGACAGCTAACAGAGGTGCTCAGAGCTCTAATGTTTGTACATTTTGGCAAAATCCAAACTCTAAATCAAAGTGTAATAAATAAATACTGCTACTGCTTGTGTATAGGTCTGCCTGAATTTTTTCACGCACTTTATTTTCTGTACTGGTAGTATCTCTACAAATCAAGATCAGGAATATCAGAGAACCACTCTTTTAACTACAGAAAAGTATTAACAACATCTCACTATAGTCTTAGGCCAAACAGCCTGATTTGTAGAAAAAACCCTCCAAGAATGGAGAAAGATACTATTTATGTCTATGAAATGGAGATGATCACATTTGCTCAGGTATTCTATTCATACCTATATATTTTTTGAAAGAGGTCACCTAACTATAGGTTCAGACAGGGAACTACACTTCGGCTGTTGCAGTGATTAGTTGTTAAATGGGATCCCATTTTGCTAAGGACTGTACAAGTTTATTGCAAAAAGATTTTCCCTGGCTAAACATTACAAGCTAAATACCAGGTAAGGAATGGGTGGATTGGAAAAAAAAAACCAAAACCAAAAAAACCCCCCAGTCTACAACCCCCATCCCCACCTTGCACCTAGAGACTGGAGTTAAAAGGAACAAAGCAAAATTAGCCAAGTACAGGGTTTGGTATGATAGAGAGGTGTCCTACTCCAGCAGCTGCTTAACTGTTGTTGAGTCACTCTTGGTAGAAACTAGAGCAGGGTAAACAATGCAACAATTCAAAAAATTCAGGAGACACCCTTAGGTAAGTGATTTGGCAAATATATTTAGCTTTGCTGGGGATACTCACTGAGACTACTTACATGCCTAAGTACCTTGCTAATCAGGAGGCTATTTAAGCTATTTGGAGTCAGAAATTGAAATGTGTTTGTTTGTGTGAAGCTGGTGGGCCTGGTTTTAGCTAGTTCTTGCAAGACAGAATGAAGCATAATACAACATGCCTTCCAAACATGCATTTAGTTGAATTTATTTGCTACTTATATATATTTTTTAAAGATAATTTTTTCATACTCATTATTGTAGATCCATGTATTCTTTTTTCTGCTAAAATGAAATCAATGAAAGAAATGAATCAATCCAACACTTCAGTATTCATAAAATACTTATAATTTTGAGGCAAAGCATGTTTGCAAACAGAAAAGGCTTTTTTAGAAATTACTTAAATCTCATCCCCTACTGCTTTGATAAAATCTTTCATTTTCTTTTAATAACAATCATAAAGAAGGAAGCCTGGATTGTAACATGTAGAATGAGTACTACTCAAGGAAAGCAATGTATCATTGTGTATAACTTGTGTATAATTTTGAATGTGTCAATATTCATAAATATAATACATTTTGGTTTGTTCTATAACAAAACACACAGTTTGCTTTTCCATGCTGACTGTCTTACATGCAATTTTATGACAAAATGCATTTTAGTATATAGTCTACCTGTAAGAACCGAGTAAAATATTACACATTCCTATTAAAAGGATTATATCAATTTTCTCTGGAGAAGCTGCTCCTGATATTATTAAAGAATTCTATTTGATTCATTAGTTTAAAGTGCATTAAATTCCTCAGTGCCTGTTTCCTAGCACCCTCTTCAATGACATATTGCTTGTGAATACGTGCAAATTTTGGTGGAGTAAGAAAACGCGTTGGTTGGAGAAGTCATGTATTGTATTTCTATTTAACCATCAGATGGCCTATGCAACTATGTAGTAATAAATTGCAATTTACTCACTGTGTGAGCTTATGTCTCAAGTACTTTCTCACTATTCTGTCAAAACCTAGAAAAAGTAAATTACGACCACGGATACCAGAGAGAGCATGAGCAAGGAGTAGCAGGCTTGACTTCATCGAGTAAGCCTTCCTAATTCACATGACTCAAACAAGAAAATCAAGTGAGCTGGCAAACCCCAAACAATGGAATGAAGAAGTAATGCAAGAGTAATTCCTAATTAATGCTGTTTATTTTGTAGAAGCAGAGTATCTAAACATTTGGAATCTCATCTGAACACCACCATTCAGAATATGTTGCTTTTAAGACCTATATTTATCGTTTATAATATAATGCATTATATCGCGAAATGTACCTATATACACATTATAGGCATAAAATGCCATCTATAAAATCACCAGCTCTAATTATTCATACTCATTGTAATTAAACATGCTAAAGTCAAAGCAAAGAGACAAAGTAATAGAAGCTAAAAGAGGAAAAGATGAAACTACGCGTATTTCTGGGCAGATAAAATTCTAATAAACAAGAATACTTTCAAGAGATAATTTCTCCTCTTTACATGCAAAATGCCAGTTTGGTGACTGGAGTAAGAAATTCTGGAAATTAAATGCAAATTAAGGTGAAACTGAAAATCAAGTTGTTTCTTAAACAAGGAAGTATACATACATATTAGATATCCCATAATCCATAACCAAATCATGACTGAATTACTACTTCAGAGCAAGTGAAAAAGTTTGGGGGGGGGGGGGGGGAAGACATTCCTGAATAGTCAAGGTATGGAAATGTCTCTTTATTTATATGTGCAGCAATCCCAAACTTCATATGTTCCTCTAAGACCTACCTACCTATAATCCAGATAGGAAAAACATGAGAAAATACTGTACAGATCGCAATAAGGATAGAATCTACATTGAAATACAGCATGATTTTATTGAAAAGAGCTGCCAAGAGAAACAAGGAGAAGATTCAACCCTGTGCTGTGTTTTGTAAATGCAAGTATTATTCTAAATACAAGCAGAAAGGAACCTCGCCCTACCTCAAATCATAGTGTCTGCAACCACCACTTCCTAAAAAAAAAAAAAAAAAGAAAAAAGCACTTTGTACTTCTTGTGTAACTGGTTCACACACAGGTAGGCAGAAGTCTGCATCAAACCCCTGCATCAGCTCTTTTTTAGATGAACGCCTTGTGTTACCCTTACCTTGCCCCATGCATCGGGACGGAACTCCAGCACTGACATCATTTACATAAAGCCAAATAAGTCGTACAGCATTAAAACCAGACCACAGACAACCTTTCTCCAGCTATAACCCACGCTTTTTTCCAGCCGGTAGCAGTCCTCTCTCTGCACTGCAAGGTCTTCCTATTGATACTGCTACTTATGGCCTGTTTTAAGTACAAATAATACCCCGGAGAAAACACTCCTACGAGCAGAGCAATGGAAGCCAAACAGCTTGCAGTGCACCAGCTCCAAACTGAGGGCTTAAAATTCCCTGAACATACTATGTTTTTAACTCTATTAAAAACCACGGTACAGCTGTACTATTTCACAGTCGATTGCATAGTGTGTTTTATACATCAGAAGATAAGCCCTACCCTCACATCCAAACGCCTGTGTGTTTGGGGGTTCCAGATGCAGGAGGTGCTCAGGCATTGTAAGTCAGAAGAATCTGTAGGCACTGAAGAACGTACTTGTGAAACTTCTGAACAAAACCGCTATGGAAGCCAAATTTTCAAAGCTGACATCAACTAGTAATCCCAGCATGGTTTAAATGGTGAAAAAAAGCAATGCAAGCATCCGACTTTTAGAAAACAAATCAACTACTTTTTGAACTTTTCAGCCAGAATAATGATATATTATTTACCAGTCGGGCGAAGGGGCCCATTTTGGTACAAGCCAGGACCGAGGCACAAATTTACACCGCTTGGATTTGCACCTGTACAGTTTCTAGCGGCGTGCTCCTTTTGCCCCAGCTGCACACCTTTAAAACAATTGTCACCTCCATCATATCTTCTCTTGGTCTTTACTTCCTCTTTCACGGAGGGTGTTAAAAAATCCCCAGGCTCCCTTTTCCACAGAGAAGTTGCTTTCTCTCCCATCTTGAGCAAGCGTGGCTGGTGGGGAGGTGTTGGGGGGGAAGGATGTGCTGCCAGGGGTGGCTGGGGCCGGGGGGCTTCTGCCCTGCTGAGCACTGGCAAGTGCAATGTGGTCCTGCAGCCCTCCAAAGCCAGTGCTCAACCTCGATGGTCCCTCACAGGCACCAGCAAAAAAATAAAAATCATTCCACTACTGGCAATTCGAAGCAATAGTTTGGTGAAGAAACAATACAAAAATAATAAAAATTCTGAGGTTTGTTTGTTTCTTGCTTTTTAAAAAAACACCCAAATGGTGCTTTTCTGTGGAACTTCTTTTCTCGAGATCTGGCCATCAGGCAGATGTGGGGAAAATAAAATAGAATAGAATAAAATAGAATAGAATAAAATAGAATTAAATAAAATAAAATAGAATAAAATAGAATAAAATAAAAGAAAATAGAAAAAATAGAATAGAATAAAATAGAATAGAATAGAATAAAATAAAATAAAATAAAATAAAATAAAATAAATAACCCCCCTACAAGATGGTAACAAAAGGATACACACACACACACACCCCGCCCGCTTCCCATAGGCAGTGCATCTCATCAGAAACTGCATGGCTTCGGGTACCAGGCAGCACGCCCGGGAAGAGCAGCC
Source organism: Haliaeetus leucocephalus (assembly GCF_000737465.1). Lineage (NCBI taxonomy): Eukaryota > Metazoa > Chordata > Aves > Accipitriformes > Accipitridae > Haliaeetus > Haliaeetus leucocephalus. The sequence continues at coordinate 6,634,729 of NW_010972942.1, read as the reverse complement.
TCAGAAGTCAGTACCAACAGGCCCCCGCTTTGACTTTTCATACAAAAAGAGAGCAGGCCCAAATGAGCATAAGAAAAACAGGTCTGCTGCCGACAGGCCTGAGGCACAGGGATGGAGCCCATTTTGTAATTTCCTTGTATCTCAATAGAATAGCTTCCATAAGCAATTAATTCACTTACAAACTAATTAGAAGAGGTTCAGCACCTTTAAAAATTAGGCCCTCATTGTTCTAAAAAATTAACAAAATACTAATTCAGTTTGTGGAAGTGATATTCCTACAAAGTAATAACTGTTTTCTCTGGATTTCAATTCCTTAGTTAATTTGATTGCATAATTAAGGCATAGAAGCTTCACCAAAAATATAGTTAAGTCTCTTCATTTTTTTTAAGGGATACAAAAATTTGTGTTTATACAGCTTTGCTTGGGAACCTAACATTTACTAAGATAAGTGGTAAGGTAATTATATTCAATGTTACTAAAAGAAAATGACAGAGAACCTTATGTAATCGTTCTATTTCTGCAAATCCACGTTTTTTAGCTGCTAGTCTGCAATCTGTATTTTACCCAGTCATATCCCAATTTCCTCCCTAAGACAAGCTGCAAATTGAGTTTATAGTTTATTTTAATATTTCCTGCCATCAAATTATATGGATAAGAAATCCTGTATACTCGTGCCATAATCCCATTTCTGATGAAGAAAAGAATATACAGGCCTGTAGTATAATATTGTCATGCAAACAGGTTTGTGTCTCCCTATCTTAGCTTGCCCAGACTTTGAATTCTTTTAAAGTAAACAACATATTTTTCTTAGGTTAGCTGGAGAAGGACCATAGAACCTTCACATGGAAAACTGAGATATCTTCTTTCGAAATGAACAAAATAATGGACAGCAAAAAACCCCTCCGTGTAACACGGGTTTGCTTACAGTTCCATTAAGAAATGAAGACTAGTTCTCTAAGCCCTTCACTGAAATACTACAGTATAACTTAAGACACAAAACAGAGCTTTGTTTTTTACTGAGCGCAACTTTTGTGACATGCATGTTTAATCTCATTAGAAATTAAACAAGAAGCCACATCTCCGAGGATGAAAGTCAAAGAAAGAATTATACCTGCATTAAGTAAATTTCAAAAGAAAAAAAAAACAAACCACAAACAAATAGCCACTGTGCAGAAAGCAGAGTATAGTATAGCAGAGCAAGGTACCTTTAGGAAATCAGTGGAAGTACTTTTACTTCCTAAGGAAAAAAAAAGTTGATATGAACAAATGAATGCAAGGGGAAACACAGTGGGACCATCATAACTCCAGTTTCTCCACAGGAATACCAAGCAAATTATAAAAACAAAGTGACAAATACTCAACTATATGATAAATAGGAAAGATAAAATCAATTGAGGGAGGGGTTTTAAATTGGTATTTACATATTTTTAAGGCAGTTGAAATTGTTATTGTAAATCCAGTAAAGCACAGGAATTATACATCCGTTAGCAAGACAAAATGCTCGTTATTTTTATGCTAGATGATATGCAAAGCACAGAGTACAATCTGGGGAAATGAATGCAGTAATGGCCAAAATTTAACAGCTGGTAATTTCAGGGTACTTCAAACTTTAATGTGGTCTGTTCTCCTGTCCTCAATGCTTTCTGAAAATCAGGTCCCTTCTGATGTTTCCACAAAAACTAGGGCACGCAGAATAACTAGCAATTTGTTAAAACTGCGGCCTGAAAGTACCTTCAGGAAATAGATAACCTTACAAAGTCTGATGAATATTCTGACTGACTCCAGATAAAATTTTGGGCAAACACAGAATATAGCGCAATGTCCAAAAATGAGTATTGACACATAAGTCACACCTCCTCAAAAGAAAAACTAAGATGCAGCATCCTATCTGATAAGGTTATGAAGAAAAAAAAAAAATCCAACTTATTTACCAGAAGGAGAAACAACCTCCCCAGCGCATCAGCTGGCAGAATAACCACAAACAAGCAAACCAATATCAGACGTATTTAAATGTTTTTGGAAAGTACCAAACTAAAAGCCAGGAATGGCCAATACCTCTCAGTCTGACAACCTAACCACACTGCTGTGTGATGCTGAGGAAGTTCTCTCTTACCACATTACCATGATAAGGTGCAATTAATACTAATAGCACAGGGTGCAGCGGTGCTTTAATTTCTATAGAACACTATAAAGTGATACATGTTATATTTTTATTACTACTTTTACAATGCTCTTTATTTTTCAGCCAGAAAACTGTAGGTAAGTCTTTGAGAAGGTTTTAACATACCCAAGTGTATAGGATATCCACAATAAGAAAATAGTTCAAGCATGATGATACAACAAAAAATACCAACGCATTTCAAGACTGTTGTCCAGAAAAAGTAAGATACAGTTGTTCAAAGATATTGAATATGTACTGGAGAAAGTTAAGATCAGACAAAAAAATATATAAGGCCTTATATTTGGGTCTACTTAAAATCGTCCTTTTCCCTCATCCTTGCATCAAGCGGATTTTATAGCCCACAGTCTGGACCTCTAGTCACATGGGTGCCTATTTTCTAAATTACAAGTCAGGAATTACTGATGCGTATTCTGGAGAACATTTGCCCCTCAGCGTACCTTTTCAATACTCGTCACGAATAACCTGACAAAGAAAATGCTCAAGTGCTTTGATTTTTATTGCAAGGCAGCAGACTGGAAGAGAAAATGCTTGTTCCAAATAAGGTGCAGCAAGTACACCTGAAAGAAATATCAACTGCTTAAACAAAATTGATGGTAGAATCTTATTTAAAATGCTTTACAAATGGAAGTAACACCTGTAGTCCCCAACCAGGTTGTCCTCATGAAATAGCAGAGCCTGCTTCACAGATTTGCGTGAGGGTCGGTGATGTGTCTTCTTAATCTTCCATAAAGAGTGACTTCAAGCTGGCTTAGATGGCTTGAAAACCATTTAAAGCCATCTTTAAAAAACAGAAAGGTAAGCAGTGAGTATTTGTGTTTATTTAGCTCTCTATGAGCTTAAGGAGGTTTATAAATTGGTTTCATCTCATTTAGCATCTTCATTAATAAAATGGTAGAGCGTGTTGTAAACAACATGCTAATCACATCACATAATGCTAAAATAAGAGGCTCTGATGGCATTAGTGAGAATGGAGATAATACAAAAGACAGAGAGGATGGAAACACTATAAGAAAATACAATAACAAGCTTTGAAAATTATGACAGGGAAAGCACAGGCAAAGTCTGTGAAAGGAAGGCTGAGCCGGTGAGAGCAGGCGTGCCAGAGCAGCCCTGCAGGTGACACTAGACAGCAGTTTGGAGGAGGTTTCACAATGTGTTGGAGTAGCACAAAAAGTACATAAAATTCAGGCTGCTGCTGTGGCGTTTCTCTTCTAATACAGCAGAGAAAGCCACTTGAGCTAGCTAAATCTGGTTCAGTTTTCATTCCCAGAAGACATGCAGCACGCTGGCATAGATTGGAATGAACTGAAACGAAGGGTAGAAAGAGAGAAAAGGGCTTAAAGGTTGCAAGGAAAACATGAAACTGTTAAGAGGTTTTGAATTTTCCCTTTTACAAATGTTATGAGAGCAAAAGTTTGGAAACATTAAATAAAACATGACAGAGAAAAATGAAGGAGGGGTTGGCAATGGGTGTATTTCTTGATGGAGTCAATTCATTCCAGCCAGAAACCATTCAGTCTCTTGCAGAAGAATGGTGGCAAATTAGAAATGAGTTGTGGTTCTCTCCACTAGTCCCAGGGAGACTGGCTTCCTTTTGCAAAGGCCTCCTGCCAAATGGAATCTCCATCAGTCACAACAAAAGAGTTGAGGTCTGGAAGGAGAAGACAGGCATCTTCCTTTCAGAAGCACGTGCTCTCAGTAATTCTCAAATTATATCATGAACAGTATTCATCATGAGGACCTGGGGCTCATTATCTACATTTTTCACAAGAATTCTGACCAATGTTTTAAAAATGTGTCAGTCAGAAAGCTGACACTCAAATCGTGTTCAATCTGCTGAAGTGGAAAGCCACAAACTTCACTGTTCAGCAGAGAGCACTGCTGCCATTAGACTTTGTTACTTCCTCATCCCACCAAAGCTTCCTTTAAATCATGTTGTCCCTGACTCTATTTCAAGGCTTTCCAGCTCCTCTCTCTCAACCAGTGCTTAAGGTAATGGCTGCTACTGACAACTGCCTTGATGACGGACAATTTCTAGCCTACTTTCTAACAAATATAACAACAACTACTATAGCCCCAGTAGGGTGTGTGTGCACTTTTTCCTCACTGCTGCTGTTATTCTCTGAAACTTTGGAGTAGTCATGTTGTAATATGAACCACTCTACTCTATGCAGAGCGAGAAATATAAAACTTGACTAATAACTGATTTTTTTCTCCCTTTCTGAAGTGCTAAAACCAAAACAACATACTTCTCATTCTTAATTTTATGCACTCAGATTTGAAAAGGGTGAATCACAAGAATTAAAAGGCAATGCAACTCTGCCTTTTGAGCCAAGACGGAAAGCCTTGTATGCTCCATAAATCTTGGGATCCAAGTAGAAAACAAAGTAAAAGTGGGACTGGATGTGCTCAATCCAGCCAGCACAGAAAACAGTATCAGAGAAGGTTCACCATCATATACCCAGGATCCCCTACTCCTTAAAGCCTCTTCCTCCGGCAGTTACCCATGGCATTTGGAATAAGCACATGTACTCGGCTCACCCTTGCAGTGCAACCAGACTGCCTCCTGCATGGCACCTCCAGCTTTTGCTCAGCACCGAGTAGTGTATCCAGAACCCCTCCCTGCCAGGCTGTAGCCCGCAGGATTTCTTCTGTGCTCCGGTTTTGGACTGTGTCTAGCGGGTACAGCCCAAATACAGCAGTCGAAAAACCAGAGCTCCAGCGCCGTGGGCATCGGCGTGGTCCGCTGAGTCTGAAGGAGCGCAAAGGCCATGAGCCATCCCACCGCCGGGCGACTTCTGAGAGCTGAGCACGCACCCAGGCGTTCACATCCCTGCGTGCATGCACACACAGTATGACAGCCCTTCAAAGCCACAAAAAGAGGTGATGGGTGGGTGTTGCTGGTTCTGATTGCTTTCCTCTCAAAAAAAGGACCATTTTGTGCACTGTTCTAGGTACTACATCGACAGAATCGATGGTAAGATTCATCCTCTTTATAAATCGAAACAAGATTGTTTTCCTAATTACATTTACATCACTTGTTTTTTTAAATTTTCATCACAAACAGGGCACATATTCTGGAATGACATCAAGGACTCTCTGATGACATAGAAAATAGGCAGATATTTTTGCAGCAATATTGACTTTTGTTGCTGGTGTGCAATAAAAAAAAAAAAGCTGTTTTCATCAGGCCTCTGAACATAGGAGATTCCAAAACACCCCAGATAGCAACAAGAAATTGTTTATGAACTATAACTGTATATTCATAATCAGAAAAAAACCCAGAAAAGTAAATAAAATCCATTTTTAATTACTGATCTTTACTTTTCTTCCAAGCTTTTCTGACACTGGCTCAGCCTCCCCCACTCTGCCTCTCCTTGCACTGAATGCTGCCTGATCACATGGCCACAAGTCAAAATGAGACCAAATGACGCAGAAAACTAAAATTGAACTTTAACCCCACCTCCTCTCCCCAGTTATTCCCCCCCCTGCACTGGCAGGAAAAAAAAAAAAAGAAAAAAAAAATCCAAATATGAAGCAGAAGTCATTCCCCCACAAATACTGAAGTCAAACAAAAAAATGAAAAAAAAAAAAAAAAGTATGTTTAATTTGACACAAAGACTTTTCTTTTTGCAGAGTTCTGCCAGGCAGATTATCTACAACTAGAAGAGCATTTAGAATGAAGAGCAGAAATAGAAATGTAGGGGTGGGGACTGCTAGCTCAGAAGAGCCTTTTGTCTGGCGATACTGTGACTAAAGATAATCTTTGTTTATCTTGTATGTTTAACTTGTGTCTTGTATATCCAAAGTGTTAGAAAAAAATGTGGAATTACAAGTGAGTAACTGAACAAACCCATAACACAGGGTATAATTTCTAGGAACGGCGATGGCAGGAAAAACAAACTCAGCAGTTGTTATACCTTTTTTTTTTGCTTTATAATCTCTCCCAGACTTGTGATACAATAATGTTACAATTAAAGTATACTTTGACTAACAATTTCACAGCAGAATGAAATGAAATTATGTCACATTACTAATACAGAAAAGCAGAGCTGCGATGCACCCTGGCTATGCAAGTACAGCTTAAAGACAAAACTTTACAGAGACGAAGGAGTAAGCTCAAGGCTGCTGAAAACTGAACAGGATTTAAGTATTTAGTGTCACCCAATCAGTGAAATATGATTAATGAGTCTGGAGGAGTACACTGCTTTTTAGTCTCCAAAGCAAGGCGGGCATGGGGGGAAATGTATTTGAGCTCTTCAGCAATAAAAGCCGCAGCAAAAATCTGCACAGCTAAACTACACGTTCAATCGCAGCTGCTTATTTCTCCTCTGTGTGATTAGAGCCTCCCATTTCCCTCATTACAGGCTTGATATTATTGAAGCAAAGCCAACAGCAAGTTAGCAAGCCAGCAGGGGAGCAAATTGATTATACAGTTAGCTGTAGAAAAACTGAAATTCTTTATTAAGGGGAAATGAAATACAGTTAATTTATGCTTCAGCTGAACCCCTCCCACACTACACTTACTCTGCTGGTACTCTGAATTTTCTCTGAAGCTACAAGACAGCCAAGAAATTACAGAAGCTTTATTGATATAAAAATAAGTCAGGCCTTCAGTATTTTTTTTTAAAGGATTTTTCTATTACTAATTACCATAACTCACTCACTATATAGGACAACACAGCATTAAAGCTGGAAAGAAAGCAAGGTGGAAAGCATTTGGGTTTATGTAGACTAGAAGACTTTGCTATCTGTCTTTAACTGGTGTTACGGAGGCAGTCCACAAATAAATGTAAACATCGCCTTATCTGTAAAGCAACAACTCAATTTCTGTGGTATTTTAATTATGAACATCTTTCCCAAAATGAAGAAAATAATCCTTTAGGACCAGAAGTCATTTTCAGAGAATAACAACAGGCCTGTTACTTTATTTCTGAGAACAGTAAGTTAAGCAGACTGTGAGATAAAGTTTGTTTCTAAAATAAGACCTTGAAGAAGACACCACCCAGCATTACACTTGCCCCATCCCAAGTGATTAGATCCGAGCAGTTCAGATCTTCCCTACAGAGCTGAGAAGCACTGAGAGCTCACGAGCAGAAAATTCCTCCTGCCCCGCAGCCCTTTGCTCTCCAGCCCCAAATGCTTGCCCTTGGCAAAGCCCTGAAAAATAGGGCTCTGGCTGGGACCCCACTGAGGAACGTCCCCTCTCCAAAGGACTGTCACCTCCCATTGCTCTCAGTGGGTCCCAGGCCACTGGCCGCCCTTCCCAAAGACAGTTGCTGCTTCTTTTAATCTAGTTTTCACTGTCCCTTTCCATCCCCTGCCAGGACAAGGGATAGATCCTTTTCAGAGGGCACCTTGGCTTCTGTCCCACAGGGCACGAAGGATGCAGTAAGTTGTGGAAGATGAGCATCTTAACGCAAGAGAGCCCACACAAGAGGGAAACGCTTAATGATACTGCTCCGCAGGAAGGGAAAATACCATACAGCATGTCTTTAATAAAAAGCGTGACTTAGTCAGGATTCACAACCTTAATCAGCCCGCAAGGAGGAGCAGCCCTCTAATTGCTGGTGTGCCTCAGGTAGACCTTCCTGTGTTTCATTAGCCTTTCTTCTGCCTTCTCTGCATTTCTGATGCTTTGTTCCTGATGTAACATCCCTGTAATATATTTTTTCTCCCAATTACTTATGAGTGCTTTGAGATTTCTCCCTGGTTTTCAGACAAAACTTCTACCAATTTCTATACCTGTCAGTGTCTTTTTGGCTGAAAACATTGTGCTGATTTTGGCTGGGGTAGAGTTAATTTTCTTCACAGTAGCTGGTATGGGGTTATGTTTTGGATTTATGCTGAAAACAGTGTTGATAACACAGGGATGTTTTCGTTACTGCTGAGCAGTGCTTACACAGAGCCAAGGCCTTTTCTGCTCCTCACCCCACCCCACCAGTGAGGAGGCTGGGGGAGCACAAGGAGTTGGGAGGGGACACAGCTGGGACAGCTGACCCCAACGGACCCAAGGGATATTCCAGACCATATGACGTCATGTTCAGCATATACAGCTGGGGGAAGAAGAAAGAAGGGGGGAGATGTTCAGAGTGATGGCGTTTGTCTTCCCAAGTCACCATTACACGTGATGGAGCCCTGCTTTCCTGGAGCTGGCTGAACACCTGCCTGCCCATGGGAAGTGGTGAATGAATTCCTTGTTCTCCTTTGCTAGCATGCGTGGCTTTTGCTTTACCTGTTAAACTGTCTTTATCTCAACCCGCGAGTTTTCTCACTTTTACTCTTCCGATTCTCTTCCCCATCCCGACATGGGGGGAGTGAGTGAACAGCTGGGTGGTGCTTAGTTGCCGCTTGGGATTAAACCATGACAAACATTCAATGGTCTTATTAGAATAAAAGCAATCAAGCTTGATTTGCACTACCCACTTCAGCAACATTAATACTTAAAGAGAAGCAAAAATACATGTTATGCTTTTATTTCCTGTTACCGTTCTCCCCCAAGAATTGGAGGAAATGTCTTCTTTTTCACTTGCTGCTATAATATCCACTGACTAATCCAAGGAAGTGATAATAAATGCAAGTGAAAGTTTGCACAAAACTTAAAATGCAGAAGACCTTATTTCACTGAAGACTGGTTGTTTACCAGGAAACGAGATGTGCGCAAATTGCCCTTGTGACTGCTTGAGATATATACTCATTAAAGATACCATTGAAGTAATATGGAGGAGGGAATAAATTGTTTGAAAGGATAGTGCCAAGACTGGCAAATCTAAAATTTACTACACAGTCATATGGTAGCTATTCTGGGAGCCACAATCACCTCTTGGAAAAATAAACACATTTCCACAGAACAGCAATTCCGTATGTTGCACTTGGCCATCTTGACTGAAGCCAATGGGGTAATGACTTTACAAGTGGCAAAAACCAGTCCCTTGGCAAAAGTGATCCCTAGCCTCATGAAATATGGAACTATTTTGTTAAAGGAAAAAAAAAAAGTTACTGAAATGTGTTTTACCTAAATCTATACCTAAACATCTATACATGCATCCGTTGCTCATAAGAAAGTTTCTACAAGGAGAAGGACAGTAGATCTACAGTACATAAACTCTGACATAATCATCGACGTAAAAATGCTGCTTTTGTGGTGACAGGTGGTTTTCAAAAAGAAATCAAACCTAACTGCTTCACAAAAAATTGAGACAGATTTCCAAGAAATTCTCAACGTCATTCTGAACAAATTCTTTCCTGATTTATAGCAGCTATCTACTTTAAACGGTATCGTTCATATATGATGCAAAAGCAACATAAAGAAACCAAACAACCTAAACGCACAGAATACATCGTAGCTGTGACCAGGATGTATCCAGAAAGCCACGTGTGTATGGGTATACACATACACACACAGAGTCTTTTGATAGACTTTTGCCAACATTTTGTTGTGTTTCCTTTTGCTTTTAATTTGTTTTGTGGCTGTTTTTAACATTTATTTATACACATATTAAAATTACGTTTTTTACAGAAGCTTTCCATTTTGCAAAAGGAGTATGGCAAAGGACTGCAGAAGAGCTATGGCTCTTCTCAGTAATCTAAGGTAAGGGCCATGGAAAATCCCTGTTGTGAAAATTAGCTCTCACATGGCTATGTAGGCTTTTTAGCCAAGCGGTACCATCTTAAGGAGATGGCTTGGTAGAATCTAGAGCCTGAGCACCGATTTGGAGAGCCCCCACAAGTTGCAGTAGGGCTGGAAGACATAGCAAATACTACGTGATTTCATGGTATATGACCAAAAAACACCCAAACATGGCCTGTGAAAAGCACAGGGGACAGAGCTTTTCTGTTAGGAACACATTGTTTTTCTGGGGATAGGGCTGGATACACATAAGAGAATTGCATTACAAAATGGATCTGTCCATGTGCAACAACTCTGGACACTGGTCTCTCTGTGAACAGTGTGAATCTTCATCTTCAGTATGATGAAGACAACCTGATCCACTCACAGTGCACGTGCCATTTAACCATCTGTAGATCCCCCCAGACTGCGATCAAGAATTTAGAGGTCCAAAGTCTGTAAAGTCCTTTGGGTGACCCTGTTACTGGTCTTAAATATGAAATAAAGTGCAGTTCTTATACCTTGAAGGTGGGAAAAATCTCTTTTGTACAGTAGGCAACAAAGAAAGGTGGATGACAGCATATAACAAGTGAATGGCACAGCTAGAGCCTCTGTCCTAGCCAAATGCTTTGTGTGTTACACAATATCATTTCCTAATATTCTCACAGTTGCTTCTAATGCTTTTCTGCTAATGAGCTCCAAATGCTTCACAAAGTTTCAGACATTTCAAAAAATCATTACTGTTTTTGAGTGTATTTTTCTGTGAACCCAAGTTGAAATCCTAAAAGGAGCATTTAAGAAGTTGCCCTGGCAGTTAGTGCAACAGACAGGCATCTCAAAGGCAGCTGGCATCAAGAAGAGCAACAAAAATGAAGGCATGCAAAAGCCCTCAGCAAGTTTCAGAAATCTGCGGCCTGTGAGTCCCGTTTCCTGCATCTTTAACAGATAACATGTCATCGTTCCGCATCAGGGAGCATCTGACTGCAGCTGGGAGCAACAGGCAGCACTGATACCAACTACTGCTTTGCCAGGTGTGTGAACCCATAGTTAAATAATTTTATCCCTAGGTCATTCTCCAAGTCAGTTGCAGTGCAGAGGAGAGGTGCCTTTCTATCACCTTGCTGACAGCTAGGCCCTCATCAGATGCAAGGCACATGGGATTTCCTTACTGTGACAAAACTGGACCATCTTTTTTTCCCAGTTCACTACAGTTTGAAAGGTCCTATCAGTCTACTTTCCTGAATATTCTTAACATAATCTGGCCTGCAAGCTGATCACCACAAATTAAAAGCACTCTAAAATGAAAGAGAGAGATGGAGAATAATGCTTTACCATTGTAACAATATTTTATTAACATCACCTCTTGAGTGAGGCTGATGCACTGCACAGGAATGTGGGCTGTTTTGCTATAAGTGGAAGGTTACCTAAGCAGGGTGTCTCTGCAGAGATGAAGGATGCAGCAAGGAGGTGGAGATTTAAAAGGCTAGATCTGGTTGTCAGAAAGAATCCAGCAATGTAAGAACAGGTATAGGAATTTGGAGGCTTTTTTTAGCTTCACACTATGTGCTTTTAGCCACTATGATTTTGTAGCTGTTATACCCTGTATAGAATCAACTCTTCAGCATTTAGAGCACTAGAAGACCTGGGAAACCTTAGACAACTGGAAAACTAACAAACAAACAAAAAAACCAACACCCAAACAAACAAAAAAACCAACCCCCAACCAAAAAACCCCCCACACCACCTGAAGCAGTACAGCTATGTTGATTCACTTGGAATCCTAGGTAATAAATCCCATCAAATCTAAGATCTTATATGGGGACCCAAATTGGGACCCAACAAGGAAGCAAAGAAAGGTGAAAGGAAAGACAAGAGACATAAGGAAATTTAATGTAGTGATAAAACAAAGGTCTGTGTTAAATTCCCAGATCTACTCTGGGCAAGATGTATTTTGAGACACTATAGGTTCATCCATGGAAGAGGTGTGATCTCCATGGGGACGTTATGAGGCTTAACACCAGTTTGTTCCATTGGTGTAACTGTACAAAGTAAGATTATATAATTGGAAATTGGAAACAAGGAAGACTCAAACAAAACAGGCAAAACTATCAAATATCATACAATTTCTATAAACTTTTGCTTGCCTAGGACTAGAGCCGAGGGCAACTCTGTTCAGTGTGCTTTTGAACAGCAACTGGAGATCAGCTAAGATAGTCACAGTAGTAAAGCAGATAAATAATGAAGTGGGCAAATCATCCAGCTGACACTTGAACAACATGTCTAAAATGAGCATATCCAGAAGTACCTAGTGGCTGGAGGAAAAAATTCCCTGCTTTTGCATTACAGGTCCTATTTTTAGATCACTGGTGTTTTAAAAAGATTTTCAAGTAGAACATTTTTTAAAAAAGTCAGGATTTACAGAACGAGACCAAAACGTTGAAGTGCTGGGTGACTTTGGGCGAAGGGAAAGGCTTTGGCACAGACATCTCGGCAAGACAGCCTAGCCCAGACTCCTGGCCAGGCTCCAGCTTTGGAAGCTGTCCTCAGCCTCCTCCGAGATGACTATTGGCTCCTCTTCCTGCTCGAAGCTGTTGAGCAATAAAGCTCTGAGTTGTCAAACTGATACTGCTCTTTCAAGCAGAAGTGGCTGTGATTCAGTCATTGGTGAAATAACCCTCCTGATACTAAAACTCCCTGAGCTCTACTGGAATTAAAAGTGCAATTAGAAATACAAAGAATTTGTTTTGCTAAGCTTTTCGGTGAATATTGGTGTGTTATTATCTTTATGTTTGTGATGTCTCATTATTAACGACTGACTACACACTACTGGAAATCTTTCACTACAAACAGGAATAAGGTTGTGCACTTCACAGCTGCATTTTAGTAGCATGATCAATATTATGAAATATGGTTTTATTCCTTCATCGTGCCATCTCACTAAAACAAGAGAAAAGAGGATGTCCAAGCACAACAGAAGCATGTAATGTCATGGGACTGGCAAAGCTGAACTTGAAAGATCCCTCCTCCCCCCACAGAAGCTCTGCGCTGATTGTGCTAACATTTCTTCTTCAGCATCCCTAAAAGTGAACCAGGATATATATCCTTTGAGTATGAAACTAACTCTCTCTTGCCAGTCACCCACTGTTTTTTGGGTCTGTTTTGTTTTGTTTTGGGGTGGGTTTTTTTGTGGCTGGTGGGGTTTTTCAGTTGTTTTGTTTTGTTTTTTTAATTTGTTTGTTTTCCAGGGGGCCCAAAATGTTTCACCTATAATGTTTTATTTTCCAAACCAAATTCAAACTTCTGGTCACCAGCACCTGTACCTCAGCACTGATTTCTTCTGGCTTTCTTGACTATTTCACTATAAAGAGTTGCCCCTCCATAACATTTCCAAAATTGCTAAAACATTTCTACAACAGCATTACTCCTTTCCACATTCTCCAGGTGATGCTGCCAGGAACTTTCTAGTGGTGTGTTTGTGAATCAGAGCTAGTATTTTATAGAGAAAAACAAACAGTGAAGGACTAGCTTGCCTCTGCCTTTTTAGAAACAAGCATATTCGTACAGTGAACATGATTATAACAGGACATGTGCTCCTATTCTCTTTTTTTTCTTCTTACCACTGCCCTCACTATGAGAATGAAAGCCACACTATGATGCCTGCCACAGTATCAAAGCAACCGAGGACACAGCTCACCGGGTCCAGTGGTGCTGGAGGGGATCCACGTTTTCAGAAAAAATCTGAGGCATTACAAACTACCATGATAATTTAGTTTCCTACAAATGGATTGTAAAAAGAGAGAACGGCAACTGAACTAACCATGTATCTGTTACTGAAGTAAACACATACCTTTTAAGCAACCAAGCTTCCATGAGAAATGAGACAGAGAAAAAGAATTAATCAGCAAAACAGCTAGAAGATATACAAACTAGCTTTCGTACAAAGGATTTTCTGACTAAGGCCAAGTTTCTCTACTATATCTATGTAAAGAAAAGCAGATCAAAACTACCCAGTCTTTCTGGCCTAAAGCATATTTCTGGCTGGATTACAAAACAGCCTTCTTCAGGATACACCCAGCGGGAAGTTCCAACATTTTTGGTGATGTTGGCTGTCAAATACGCACATAGAGCTTTGTTCATAGGAAGGACCATTTTCTGTTTCTAGGCTCAGACTCTTATTATAGCTTAGATCAAACCCTGTAATAAAACAGTCTAACAGTCGCCAATTCTATCATAGGCAAATACTTGAACTTCTACTGATTCCCCGAGCCTAACTGACCATCCACAGCCTTATTTACCCTGAGAACTTTGCCACAGGTGCATTTGTTCCTCATCATTTCATATTTTAGGCATGGCCAAAGTGTAAAATCCAGTTGTCATGTTCATCTTACGGCAGGAAAAGGACTGCCTTAATATCACAAGCAACAAATTCAGATATGTTGTTATTAGCTTAAAACCCAGTTTTCAGACAACAGACCTACACGGTTTTGTTAGACAATGCCTCTGAAATCTTGGAAAGAGCATGGAGCACTGCTAGGTGCCCTTGTAAGATCCCAGAAAACAAAACCCCGTAGACCAAGCTGCCCGTGGCCCTTCCCTTTACCCCCCCAAAAAAGACACAAGCTCCTCCAGAGGGAGAGGACACTGCTGGGTGTCCGGAGGCTGCACCAGGCTAGCAGGGGCTGCTGCAGCTATGCTGCTGCAAATACATGTCATTTCTCATTTTTGCCAGAGAAGAGAACCCATGGACAGTGACAAGGCTGCTATTATGAGAGCAATGTCTAAGTATTACAGACCAGCTCTCTAGCCTGCAATCAACAGGAAGATACATCAAAAAAACCACAAGCGAGAGCCATTGCATGAAAACAAAATGCTAAATCGCATGTAAAGAAAAATGAAACGCGAGAATGGCAGTGTCTTTCATTTGTAACACCACTTTAAACTTTACTTAAGCCTTATTCATTTGGTAAGTCAAGAAAGCACATATAAAGTCTTTAGGTGGAGCTGGGAGTAATGCATAATGACAATATGAGGTTTCTGTTAAACCATATCGCTATCTGCTGCCAGATCACCGAGATTTTTTTATTAAGGGTCTAAATACGGAGGCAGCAGATGGTCATCTAACCCAGACCTGTATCCACCATGTGGATACATATAGCAGCCATTTGGTCATACCTACAAGATCTGAGGATTTTTAGGACTGGCTTGAGGCCACCTCCCAGTCTCAGGCTCACCAGCCCTTACACCTCTTCTCCTCCAGAGAGCCACTGCCTTCCCTGCAGCAGCCGGGGACGCCGGCCCTCCCTACCACGTTCTCACCACAGGACCTCAAGCTGAACAGCAGAAGACTTCTCCTTCCCACCCCTTAGCAGTTCCCTGACCAGCTGCCAAGTCTCCTTGCTCCTCACCCCTCCTTGCCACACTGCTGTTGCTTTTCTTTTTCAAGCTTTTTATCTCCAATATCTCCCCACAGCAACTAACTGCTTTCCACCTGCCCCCCTGTTTTGCTTTGTTTTATGACTGCTATTGTACAACTGGATGCATGTTTGTTAGCCTGTAGCTGGTGGAGGTAACCCAGACGCCCTTCTTAGCCCTTTCGGCTTCCCCTCTGCAGGTGTTTGTACCCCAGCTCAAGAATCACATAATAAGGTGGCCAGTCTCAAGGACTTAAACTTTTTAATAGATTAACTAGAATATTTTAGGTGTAAAAAAACCAAACCCCAAAAAAACCACCAACCACCAAAAAAACCCACCACCCAAAACCAAATGGAAAAAATGTACCAGCAGCCTGCAGCAGTAAAAGACAGTCGTTTGCTTTCTGAACTCAAGTAAATTATGAAATAAAATTATATTTCCAATTGCTGCCTCCAAGGGAACAGAAGCGAACTGGAGAGAAAAGCATAGCTCTGGAGAATCAGGAGATGCAGCTACAACTGTCAACTCTGCTAGAGAAATCCTCTGACACAAGCAGTATCTCACCCAGGCTGTAGGTTCAGCCTTAATTAACCAGGGTACAGTGGATAAACTCTGTTCAAAACCACTTTGCAATTTTCAGGTGAAAGTTGATGCAGTTGGAGGTTTGTAATCAACTATGTTGCACTTTATGCTTTTTACTTAACGTTCTCTTTATCGTGTGCTTCGCCTAGAGACATAGAAAAACGAAGACAGAAGAGCGATAAGAATGGAAAATAAAGACTTCTAACCTTGTAAATAAGTGTTAAGCCTTTCTAGTGACAGCAATGGTCCCAGAGACGATAAACATCGCTCCCTCTTGTGGCTAAAACTAACTATTGCTAACTTAGCGGTACTTCAAATCTGTTCATGAAAATTCAGTGAAGAAAGTATTATTCGCCTAAATTTGCATCTCAATGCGCAGTCACATACATATTCGCACACGCAAAAGTATGACTATAATAATGCACCATGCAACAGAGTTCATATTGCATATACATTTTCACCTAGTATCTCTGTGTTAAAAGGCTAAAAAAAAAAAATAAAATTATCTCCCTCAAAAGGCTGATAAAACCAGAAAAAAACCCCAACTTACCAGTGATCTGATGTACAGAAATCTACAACTCCATACAAAAGAGGCTGTAAGTGATCGAGTTTTTCCACATACAAACACTGACTGAACTGTTGCCCCCTAGATAGTGAAGAGTTAAACTCACAGACTAGCTGGGAAATTAAAGATGTGAAACTACTGGATTCCTTCACAGGATTAACACACACCCTTAAATCTCTTCTCAGGGTGTGCAGAATCCTATACAAGACTTCCTGCGAGCATTTCAAGACTTTGGTGGGTCCAGAGACCTCAACAATTTATTTAATTCACCTGAATGGCCATTATAAGTTCAACGTACAGTGTAATGACACAGTCCCTTACCATGTGTAAGTATATACACGAGATGTATTATTAATGCTGTTTAACAGAGCTGTACCAATGCACTCGAATGGCTTGAAGGCCCCTCCCTCGCCCTGGTTTCCAATTTGGTAGCAAAACAGAGGATGCCTCTCATTTTGTCTCAAAGTGGTGGACCCTTCTTTATGCAGATTTGCATAATAAACTTTCAAAAACAGGTCCCCAAAGGCAAAAAATAAAATAAACAGTACTACTTCCAGTCAAGCTGCAATTTAATCAACAGAACAATGGATTATTTTCTATGCTTTCATCGCTAACAAATCACAATTTATATAAAAAGCCAAGTATATTAGAATTTTTATATGAAATATCATTGTACAATAAATTCCTCCCCCAAAACACTGCAGTATGAAGATGGGAGTAGAAGACTATGGAGTTACTGAAATTGGTGTTCTCTTTTAACTCAATAGCAAGTTATTTGTACATGAAAGCATTATTTCAATATATTGAGTAATATGCTTATTCACAGGAGTAACAGCTAACTCGGGCATTTCCAGCTGATAACAGGAACCATTCAAATTTATCTAAAATACATAGCTACTGTTATTTGTTGCAAAGAATGGTCCGAGGCCAAGAATTAAAATACCTTGAACATAGGACAGACAATGTCATTTAATCCCAGACAAAAAAGCAAATGTGCACTCTGGGATTTTTCCACCCCACCTTCTGTAAATCTCTTTCAAAATGTTTGTTGCATTCAAGGTGCGAATGTCCTTGAAAGAGAAAAAGAACGAGAGCATAAAGGTGATATTTTGTGAGCAAACTACAACTATGTATGTCCACGCTTTCCAGGAACTTGCAGCTGCTTTTTTTCCCTCAGTAGTGGCTGCAGCTGATCTCGTTCTTTTAAGAAAACTAGACCCATCCCTACAGGAGTTTCCCCTCAAACAGCCTCCCCACCCTCCCCCATCATTAAGGAACCATAATTCAAGCTTAAATACTTTGGAAAGAAATTCATTTTCCTGCAGCAAAAGAAGACTGATGCACAAACATTAGAGCAATCTAATTTTAGATCATTCAGACAATACGCTGGATCCTTACGTGCATTTATTTAGGGCTATTTATAGTCCTCCAGACACTGCTGGAAGGATAGTCATCCATTGTGGAGCCACTCCGCTGTACTCCGGTTTGGGAGGGAGGGAGGGAGGCAGGGAGGAGGCAATCAAGAGTCTGATTGTTCTGGGGAACACAGGTATGGAGGTGTTAGATGAAATGTGCATTTACAGTCTGAACGGAGACCAAAAGGTTCAGCCGCTTAGCAACTTCGCTGCTGCCAAAAACCGTAAGGGCACTGTAGAACTTGGAAGTCCCAAACCGCACCAAATTACAGGCCCAGATACAAACATTGCTCATAGCTGCAGGCATGGAAAAGGGACCGTGTGCCAGAGTGGGGAAAAAAACCCTGAAAAAGTTTTCAATGCCCTGGGGATGCTTCTGGAGCTGTATAAATGGCTATACTGTACCTCTCAGCCGGAGCGTTGAAGTCAGCAGCTCCCTCATAGGCATGTGACTTCCAGAACAAAGTTGTTGTTCTTGTAGGCGCTTCGCAAGCTCGTCTAAACGTTGGCACTCCACAGTCTCGAGGGCTGGGTTATCAGAAGGCCTCTCAAACCCCAGTCTTTCTTCAGTTCTTTCTTTTTAACAAATATAAAAATCAACACATCTTCTGGCTTCAGATGAATTTTAACAATGCATCTAGGGCACTACTTCCAATGCACACATCCAGCAGCTGAACTGTAATTCAGGCTTGGTTCCCCATGGGACCACAGAAGCCTTTGGACCATCAGCTCCAGTTCTCCTGCTCTAAGATGAGAACATATTGCTTCTCCAGTTCTCCTTGTCTGATACACAGATCACCTTTTATCACATTTAGATGCAAGTCCTGTGGCCGTTAGCTATTCTAGAGCAGACATGCTATTTTAACTCATAGTGTCATTCAGATATCCAGGTCAAAGGACTCTGAGTTGAAAGTACGGAAAATCCAAAGTGCTACAGTACAGCATCTTGTTTTCATCACAGTGTGTCTTCAGTAGGAAAATCTTCTTTTGAAGTTATTGGTGATTTTTGACAACCTTTCCCATGAAGCTGAATCACCTGGCCATACAGAAACCAATGCATTACCATTTTTCTTTAAAGAAGCAACTGCAAGGCACAGCAGATTAAATGTATTTGTAGGTCACAGATCCTTAAGTCAGTGTCCTAGTATCTACGTGAGCTAAACATGATCCACTATTTAAAAACAGGTAGAAAGCTTAAAATAACTAGTCCAAGGTTCACAAAAAGACTGATACAGATTCAGAAACAGAATTTAACTCATCATGGTTTTCAAGTTAACGTCTTAACCATACTATGCAGCAACTCAGTTTGGTATCAGACCTAAATCTGCCCTTGGAAGTATTAGCAGGCTGATGTTGGGGTGATCAAACCATACTGCTCTGAACTCCAAAAGATAGCTCCTCATTGGAAGAGAACAACTTCACACTTTATGAAATTACCATGAACAAAGATAAGTAACTAATAACATGGGAAAAGGGCAAAACAACTAATAAGGTAGCTCTACCTTGAAGATTTTTGTTTCTAAAAGTATGTCTTGTGATTAGTTATGAACTTTAAGGACTAGCTGGTCTCCAGTGAAAGAAATACTCCCAGCAATGAGGGCAGGCCAGCAACACTCCTGCCAAAAGGGGTTAATTTGTTCCGCTGCCTTTTCTCAAGACCTCATGATCCCAGATCTTTGAAACATCTAGTGTTTGCTGTTGAAATACTGCAGAACTAAGGCATTATGGCCAGTTCAGGCCATATGCTTGCATACAAATGCTACTGTTGGAAAGCATTTTCCTGAATCATTTGAAAAATGTTTTAATAGCATCAGCAGGAACGACAACAGAGAACAACCACTCCACGGGCACTAGGTTACAAACAAACCCAACAGGCCACTAGAGAGTGACCATGGCCAAGGAAGACCAGGCTGTGTTCAAGATAAAGCCTTTTGCTTCCATGTTGGCAAGTTACTGTTTATTTTCCTTGTAAGGAACTATTGTATCGCTGATCAATGTCCTAAAATTGATAATATCTCAATATCTCACTCTTCTGGGAATAAAGTTATGCAACTCAACTAACAGGTAAACACATGCAGCAAAACCAGCTAAGACAACATGAAATGCATAACAGAAAAATGCAGTTTAAGGTTAAAAAAAAATAATCAGATCTTGAAGTCAATGAACTGTTATCAGCTACTTCCCAATAAACTTAAAATAACATAGAAGCTCAAAGATGAAGCATTTCAGTGAACTAGAAAAGGTACATACAAGATAGCACAGACAATCAGATGTACAGAACACTTTCTGCACAAGAAAATACTAAATAGACCGGGAACCCTCAGGCTTGAAACAGAGAGGTCTATGAGAGAGATGAAGAGGGAATGATTATTCACTGCTTGAGACTCACACAAGGAAATCATCAGGTTTAAAACACAAGCCAAAGGAAATACTTTTTCCAAACAAGGCATACTTAAATTGTGTAACTTATTGAGTGTTGAAGATGCCAAGTATTTAAATGGGTTCAAGAGGGATTATACAAATGCATGTAGAATACTTCCATTGGTGGCTATAAAAAAAAAACAAACCAAAAAACAAAAAAACCAACCAACAAAAGTTTTGATGCAACCAGATGCTTCAGAAGTCTCTAAGCTGATGACTGCCAGAAACTGGGTGGATGAAACAGGATGACACTTCTCTCAGTCTCGCGTCCTTTCCCTAAAGGGCCACGAAGGCAAGACACAGGAGCATGTGGTCTTCTGGGTTTGCCCAGGACAGCAGCTCTTTGCATAGGAGCCTTACAGCGGTAGAGACAAGAAGTCTGACAGGCTCCTCTGTAAGAGGAACCTCCAGGGTTAACCATTGTTTCTCTCAGCCTTCACTGCAGCTCATTCTCATGACTTCACTGACTTGCGGGGCAGAGAAGGGGAAGAGGAGAGAGTGAGAGCAGGAGCACAGACGGTCAAGAGAACTATGGCACCATTCATGCCACATCTAGAAACTACACCAACGTTTCCTTCATCCTCTAAAAAATTTTCCTCTAGAAAGCTTCTGAGAGTTTTCTTGACAGCACAGACAGTTTACAATGTCTGAAAGTTTTTTTTATGGCATGCTATGAACAAAATTTAAATACCAGTGCCAAGAATTAGAATGATTTACATCATTCTCTCCAGGGTGGGGCATACTCTATCCTCTATTCAGTTAGAGGCTCCTAATATTCCCCATGCTGCTGAGCTGCTTTTATCACTATAAATTAAAAGATTTCCACTTCATATCTCCTAAGTTCTTGAAGCAGGGCAGGCTTGGTGGTGGCGAAACAGGGGTACATATTTGAGTCCTGAGGGAATCAACTGCTCCCAGCACAACCACAGCTCCTGGCTCCTGCTGCATTCCTGCAGGTCTCGGGGCAGCTGTTCACCTCAAAAGCAATAGCCGGAGCAAGAGGAGAGTGCTCGACATTGTATCTTCTCAGTGTAAGTACTGCAAGTCCTGTGACCTGTTTTCAAATGCATTTCCATAGATGTGGAGTCACACAAATTGACTTTTTGCACAACGTCTGTCTTGGAGGTCAGCATAGCAATACTGAGTCAGTGATCAGGCCAGTCAGACACTCAACCTGTCGCTGGCAATTTCATGAATTACAAATCAAAGTACATTCACAGCTCATAACATGATTCAGCTAGTTTGCCATCTCTTACCAGGACCACCCAAATCCAGATGTTCAGGAAAATTTTGCCCACACTCCACCAAAGTCCCAAGACATTCCTGAAGGAGAGCCACATTTCTTATTATTCTTCCAAAGCTAGATTACCCTGCACTGCAATGCCTTCCAGCAGCAAAAGCAATCCTACTGGGGCCCAGAAGAGCTAAAGCCAGTGCAAAATGTTTTTTTTTTTCCTGGGCAGACCAGGGTAAAATTACCCCAAAGAAAACAACAACAAAAATTAGCATATCACACACTGTTTTCCAGTGTCACCCCCAGACTTTCTTCTATATAAAAGGGGGCATATGCTAAAGGAACAAGACATTTCTTTATTGAAGACAAAAACCTATAAGCTACAAATTTTAATTTATATTTTCTGAGAAGTTGCTTTAACTGCTGCAGGTAGTTTTCATACAGCTCCTGCAGCATCTAAAGGGAGATGTCCACAAGCAATTTTCCCACAAAATAAGGGTGTCCTATCGGCAGATAAAAGCTGAAATTTCTTTTCAGTGCAGGAAACAATTTTATAAGCTTCCCTAACAATAACTTTGTTTTGAAAGCATCAAAAAATTGGTGGAAATACAGAGAGATTTTCCATACTTCCCCCTGCCCCAAGGATTAAGCAAAGAAATCAGCATCTGCCACAGCACTGCGTACTTGCCTACAAAACAGAACACAGCCAGTAGATGTAATCTGAGGCTTACTTTGCATTCTCAACGCTGTTTTTAATCCAAGATGTTGCACTTTTGCATTAAGCTAAAGCTTTAATACTGGAAGTCTATATCCTGCTCTCTCAACCAGAAGCGAGGAAGTAGCTTCTGGCCAAATAAGTACATCTTCCAAGGCCTGCAGAATACAACATGGGTTTTATTACTATGCTACCACCAAGATCCAAAACTACAAGTTGTGTCTAATTTAATTCAATGCTCTGTTTTCTGAGTTATAGCAGAGATGCTACTTAAAAGGAAACAAGTCATTTTTGCTGAAAGTGCAGCAAAAACATGGGCCTCTGGATATATTTTTGCTGCCTACCAGACACCCAAATTCAAACACAGCTGACGCAGACTGTGATGGCCTCTAGTGGCTGTTTTTCCAACATCCCAAACTCATCACATGATTTGGCTTGTAAGACTGCAATCTGCTCCACTTCCCATCAGTATGTGCTAGATCATTCTGAAAGTGGCAGCAGGGCGAGATGATGATTTTGAGAGGTGCAGCAGAAAGATAAGGCAGGACTTGTTACAATCATCCTAGATGCCACTTATGTATCAGTATCTGCCTGTCCTCACAAGCTATGGTTAAGTCACCTGACAGGTATACCCATTGGTTCTTAAAATTATGTGTTTTCCATTGATCTTCTAACACAATTTCTTTTTAAGCTACAGTTTAAGCTACATTGTGTAACAACAAAGCCAAGAACTAGATGCGTCTTCATGGAAGACTAATCTTCACTTAACATTTTCTTTCAATTAATTTGAGGATTTACAAGTTACAGGTGCAGGTTTTAAGAATGGTTAAGTAGTTCAATAGTTCTTCAAAAGCAACAAATCTGATGTATCTTGAGCTGAACTGAATACCGAGATCCTTGGATCTCTAGTGAACCTCTCTGCGATGCAGCAAATCAACCCATAGGAAGGTAACTGCCGTGGTTTAACCCCAGCCAGCAACTAAGCACCACGCAGCTGCTCACTCCCCCCCCCCATCCAGTGGGATGGGGAAGAAAATCGGGAAAAAGAAGTAAAACTTGTGGGTTGAGATAAGAACGGTTTAATAGAACAGAAAAGAAGAAACTAATAATGATAATGATAACACTAATAAAATGACAACAGTAGTAATAAAAGGATTGAAATGTACAAATGATGCGCAGGGCAATTGCTCACCACCCGCCGACCGACACCCAGCCAGTCCCCGAGCGGCGAATCCCTGCCCCCCCCCACTTCCCAGTTCCTAAACTAGATGGGACGTCCCATGGTATGGAATACCCCGTTGGCCAGTTTGGGTCAGCTGCCCTGGCTCTGTCCTGTGCCAGCTTCTTGTGCCCCTCCAGCCTTCTCACTGGCTGGGCATGAGAAGCTGAAAAATCCTTGACTTTAGTCTAAACACTACTTAGCAACAACTGAAAACATCAGTGTTATCAACATTCTTTGCATACTGAACTCAAAACACAGCACTGTACCAGCTACTAGGAAGACAGTTAACTCTATCCTGGCTGAAACCAGGACAGTAACATTCATGGCAAAAGTTTCCCCAAAACAGTCTAACTTTCCCTAACTCAGGTGACTGTCCCCAGCTCCCTACCATCTTGCCTAGATCACCAATGGATCAGTGTAGTTGTAAAATTTCATCTAATTTGAAATTGAACTCTTCCATATCAGTGAAGCTGAAGCCTACGAAGGCTTTAAAAGGTGCTTAGCTGAAGAGAGTGGAGACACTTAAATTTGAATAGTAAGCTCCCAGGCCATACCAGACACTGCCCAGTGCAGTTTTTGGTATTCTCCATTCATGGTTACCCTCTCAAGCTTGAAAGCGCTACTCAAAGTACACAAAACACTGTACAAGCATTACAGCAAAAAAGGTCCACCTTCCCGAGAAGGACCACCTATGCAGTTTCTCAAGTTGACAGAAGGCAAGAAACTCAGAATTCCTGATAATTTTGTGCAAGCTCCAGCCCCAGCCTGAGTTACAAGGCATTGCTCTTCAGTGTAAGATTTCCTGGCTCTGTGTTTACTGGTTCAAGTGAATATCCCCAAACAAAACATTGTATTTGTCTTTAACCAGTATCTCCTGCTAGTGATGCTGCTGGACTGTAAGCAAGGCCAGATGCAATTTACATGCCTCCATTTTTGTAACAGACTATTCAAGCACAGTTTTAATTTGATGCTCTTTATTATGATATCCAGGAAAACAATAACAAAGTGATTGCTTATTACAGCTTCCACAGACTGGGGCTCCAGGCCTAATTGTCCTGGGTACACGCACGCGCGCGCACACACACACACACACACAGAGAAGACAACCCTTGCCACAAAGAACTTACAATCTAAATAAAGAAAACAAAGATTATGATTAATCAAGAAACAAACAGGAGGAATCACCTGTGTGAGAATACAGGATAGTCTTGAACTCCAGACTAGAAGTCAAGCCATGAGTTGAAATTCCTACCCCGTTACAGTATTCTTATCTCCATGGGCTGAATTTTCATCTGTTAATCGCAACGCAAGATACATTTTTCAACATTTATAACCGACATAAGGAGACACAAAGCTGAAGTTCTAGACCATAATTTGTCAAGTTGTATACAGCAAAACTACAGTCTAGAGATTCAGATATCTTAAGTGCCCAGTTTCCTAAATGAGAAAGGCAGTAATAGTGAACTGCAATATGGAAAACAAAACCATCCAGGAACACAAATTTCTGCTAAACCAGTCAACACTTACATTTTTTCACTTCAGTATATCAAATCGCCTAACATGCTTGCATTTGGAATGAAGAAGTGACAACTGAGTTGTGCTGCATGACAATGCCTGACCTTTAATGTTAACCACAATAAATAAGGAAAGCATGAATACTGAAAAAGCTATCAAATTATAAAGCTACACTTCAGCTGTTCTGATTCTGCAAAAAGTTTCAAACACAAAAAAAGAAAAAGGAGTTGTCATTTCTGGCACTTGCATCACAGATTTACCATTCTTGAGTCAGATAAAAGTAAAGTATTTGCAGAAACCTAAAATAAAAGTGACAGGAAGCACAGAAAGAGATCAAGAGCACGTGTATTGGATTCAAAACTAGGTAGCATGTTTTATTTTTTTTAAACCTGAAATAAGAGTTGTTGCCTTTTGTCTTGTCAACATCAAAAGAACTTCTCTAAAAGGCAGAAAGAAGCCATTGCAGCTGCAGCCCAGCACTCCTCATCAATCATTCACAGAAGGGGAACGGATGGTTGTAGATGCTAATAGCAGTTCCATTTCACCGACAGAAAGGCACCTGCTCTCTGGATGTGAGCTATATCCAAACACTACATTGCAATAAGAGTTGTATCGTAATGTATTCATCCTAGAGTTTCAGCTCCCATTAAGTGGATTCTGATGACACTTGGCATATGGATGCACTTACTTCTTGCACGTCTGATCCAGAAACACTCCAACACTACTTCTATTTTAGTTCTGAAGAGCATGCCAAATTCCTTAATGTGTACAGAACTAGGCTTATCAGATCCTGAACTGAGTAGTTTGGGGAGCAATGAGAAGATGGGATAACCATCAGACACCCACCACAACAACCTACAGTATAAAAAAAAAAAAACCAAACAAAAACCAAGCATAGGCTAATCAGTGCTCTAAAGATAATCCACAACTAACAACATGAGAAATTCAGATATGATGAACAGATGATAACCAATGTCAGTCCTTTGAAGAGTCTTATTCTTTTTAAAGGATCTCCTAAATTTTCCCCAAGACTTAATTTTGTAGGACATTCTTACACTCTGCACAAAAAGTAACCCAAGTATTTGCATACCAAGATGACTATTACTACAGCCTCCAGGCATTAAACCACAGTCCCCTGGAACGCAGTATCTCTGCATGCAGGCTCTCATCGGCCTGTAAACGTTACAAATACCACGACCATCTCTACTTCGTGTTCAAGCGCCTTCAATGCTGACATTTTCCACAGAGAACAATTAGAACAGCAATGACCAACACTGCATAGGGAGCCTATTGAAGCTGCCAGTCTCCATCTTCTACAACACAGGCCCAAAGGGCTGAGTCACAAATGGAACCAAACCCAAGTATGACCTAGCCATCAGCTGGTGAACTTCCTGAAAACAGAAAAACAAAATAAGAGACACCAAGCAACCCTCTCCTCCACGTACCGAGACAGGCATACAGTGCAATTCTTACAAAACTCTCTGGAAGACCTACTTCAGTGCATAAAGGGGTTGTGTGGAAAAAAAAAAAGCCACACCAAAAAAGCCGTAGTTTCTTGGCTGTTAAGGAAAGTAATCTTGGTTTTTTGATCCAAGAGAAACTACATTTTCAGAATTCCTATTTCTACAACATCAGTATCATCTTGCACTGCTTGGAAACCCCAAAACTATGACAGATAAAAGGCATCTCAGTACAGTAAAGCACATTCAGTATTTCCCCTTCCCCAACAATATCTGACAAGAATCCACTAACACTTAAACAGTTTGGCATGTAGAAGCTATCAGAGAGACCAGCTCCCTTCTGGTATTGATGACTGGAAGCCCTTCAGTGGTCTCCCAGCTCATACTGTAATCTAGTGTAATTTTCAACCAAATGTGCAGTTGAAAGGGGTAGCTGCCTTAGAGCTTAATTCACCTTTTCCCCTCCATCTTTTCTTCTCACTTATACACAAATGCTCATGTACCTCCAGGATTACTCTTGGGCAAGTAATCCAGCAGAAAAACAAGTAATCAAACAAGCCAGTTTTCAGATGCACCAGCTCCCTGATCTAGCTCACCATGCAACCAAGAAGGCTTGTGCTAGACAATGCAAGGGACAGAACCCCAATTTTGGCAGCAACCTACATTACTTTCAGCTTAGCATGACCATAAACATGCTCTCTTCCCTTTAATATCAAGTCTTTCCCCCAACAAAATCACCTCAAGTGCAGTTAGTCAGAAATCTGCAAGGAACAAAAGGACTGCAGATGTCTATTAACCCCTCTAACAGACGTCCGATGACTTGTACCAAAGCACCACACTGCTTATTACAATTCTGGGTAATGTAACTCCATAAACACAACTAAAAATTTCATGAAAAAAGTATTTAGAAAAATATCAAATGCTTACCAGTAACTACTGATTTTTCTGAATGCGTTATCCCAACATATTCATTTACTTTCAGCATATTCTCGTGTCAGCAGAAATAGCCTATGCATTTTCTCTGCACAGCAAATCCCTTGATCATTCCTAAGTTTTGGCCTGGCATCACCCAAAAAGCAGTATTTCCAAAGAGCCACAGTCATGAGTAATTCACGCAGCAGAAATCAATCTTTGCAACTAGTCAAAAGGAGAAAGTGTCCAGATAAAAACAAAAACTCTGAAAATTAATTTCAGCTGCTCTGCATTCCTTGTTTGTACTTTAAAGTTACATATAATTACTTAGTAAAATACTGGTTTTGATAGTAGATTCTGGCACATAAACCAAACATAGATGGGGGGGAGGGAGAAAGGCTTGAAATCATCTGTACAAGTCTTGAAAAGTTCTGACAGGATGGGGCAGGGAAGAGGGGTTTTAAGAAAACAAACAAACCAACCCAACAAACCTTACCCACAGTCTGTATGAATTACTCAATTCGAATCCATCTACACAGACAAAGCCTTCTCTTTGTGGGACCTGGTAACTGACCAGGATAAATTACTACAGCCTAAGCAAAAATTATTTTATTAGGCATAGGAATACAGCAATGAGCTCTTCAGTCATTTCCATTTCTGATTTTCCTGCTTCCATAATTAAGAAAACACGACTAGACAACTAATCTTCTTCCAGCTTACTGAATCCCAGATTACAAACAAAGAGCCAAAATGCAGCAACATTTGAACATCAGTTTTAAGCAATTCAAAAGTTATCCAGGCAAACAATAATCTTATGCCAAAACAAGTAATATCAAACTGGAAATAGAAGTCTCAAAATCTTCTAAATTCATGGGGGTTTCCACCCCAAGGCAGAAAAATAACAAATTACTGCTTTTGCCTCATTCAAAATGATAAATATGTATTTTTACTTATGACACAAGAAACAAAAGATACTGGCTTCCAATACTCTATCCAGATTCTAGAACAATTGAAATTATTCTGTTACTTGGCAGAAAGCAACAACTCCTATAAGGCAAGGATGAAGATCAAGCCATTGTGAAAACAAAAGTGCTTTTAAAAAAAGTCCAAAGGCGAAGAATGTCCATAAGGCCAAAAGGGGACAAAAAGCAATGTTAGTTTCTTTACTGACATTAGCAAGCAAGAATATACTCTTCTGAAGTTTTTGGAAGTGAACCTGAAGTTTACATTTCAAGACTACTGCACCAAAGAATGAGGTTTACAAGAAAGTGTTTGCCTTGGGGAACAACTATTACAATCCTCAGACTCCTGTAAGTCTTAAAGATCTCAAGAAGTACCTTAAATGTTCCCTTCATAATTTGTTCCTCCACCCCTTATGATCTTGACAGCCCCAGTACAACCAGGTATCACAAACAAACTGATTTAGAGTCAAAGTACCAAACTAGAAACTTCAAAAATTTGTCCCTTTTGGCTTAAGGTACAACTTGAGAGCAAGGCACACAGAATCTGTGAAGGTCTTTCTAGAAACATCAGACGTGAAACATGATTTTGTGCAGCGAGTATTCGATGTATGCAATTCCCTCAAAATTTCTGAGTTCCAATTTTCCAGTTTCATGGTCAGATCAGATAGATTCACAGTTTCACCACTTGAGTTTTATTCCTTCAAATCAAGACACGGTATAGCTACTTCCACTGAAGCAGACTGGGCATATTACAGGGTGTGCTGCCCCAGAGTACTCAAAAGTCAAGCACGTTCAAGTTTGTCAAGTCCACTTCAGGAGCTGTGAAGCAAGTACAGGAACTGTGACTGAAATTAGCTGAAACATATAATAAATTATACTGCAATAACTCTAAATAGCACTAAACGATTGAAGAATGGATAGTTACTTGTAGTCAAGATTTTGTACTAGAAACGTTTATTCTGTATAGTAAGCAACTAAACTGTAGAAGATACAGAATGCAGATTTATTATTTTGTTGGGTATAAACTCAACTATAATAACAGGTTTTCATTAAAACTATTTTATTTATCAGCTTGATTGCTCATAATTACTCCTCTCAATCAATAAGCAGTCCAATACTTGAGTTAACTTGAAAGACTAATTTAGCAATTTCTTCTTAAGACTGAATTAAATCTCTAACTCATTCTCTCAAGTGAAATGGCTTGAATTATACCCGTTACAAAAGGGTACAGAGGAAACATTAACTGCATATTAAACTGGAAAATTAACTGGACAAAGCTTCACATTTAATACAATTATGAAAGACAGATAACGGAAAAAATCTTAAATTAAGATTTTTCCAGTTGTGGCAAAGGGCACAATAAATCAATTTTAAGAAGTTGTAGCTTTAAATATTTTTTCATAAAAATATATATAGGAGAAATCAAACTATTTCCTAACAGAGGTGAAACAAAGCAAAACAGTTAAAGGAATGTTTCTCATAACTTGATCCACTTATCTAACAAATTCCCTCTTCACGGAGCATTAATGCCTCCTAAAACAATCACAACAACACATTTTAAGAACCTCCACCCTCTAAAATCAGACAGATAAATTTTCAAAGGTCCAATGCACACTAATTCGCCAAGAAACATACACTTTAAAAGCACAGACAGGAGTTAACAGTGCTACTCAAATCAACTCTTCCTATGACCATACACGCTCCCTTCTAATTTTCAAGTGCTAAAGCTACATCTCAAGAAGGTTTTTTGTTCCTTGTAAGAGATTTCTAACCAACAAACAATAAGACTCTGCAACATTTCCAATTAGTTCAGTTTTGTTTTAATGATATGGGGCAATTCTTAGAGCAGACATTGTGTAGCTAATAACTACAAAATAAAGAGGTTTATTGGTGTGGCCTCACAATCCCAATTTGAACTGTAAATTTGAATCAAGGTAATTAACTGAAAAGCCAGAGTATCTGAAAATGCATACTAAGTTTTTACTTCAATTTTGCAAGACTTCTTGAAGAACTTGGAAAAAGTAAAGTTGGTAGAACAGTATATATCACCAAGATTACAAAAACTGGAAAGAAATAATACATTGCAACAGTGATCCTCAGTAAGTGAGGTTATTTCATCACAATAAATGTTTAAAAAAGTGTCAATGTTATTTAAAAAGTGTTGTATCTCCCCCCCGCCCAAGTATTTGAAGACAGATAAACCTTTTTCCTAGTCAAAATGGCTTTTAAAAAAAGTTTGTCAAAACAACAGCAATAATCAAAAACCATTAACTGTATTTTCTTTAATCCACAACATCTCTAGTGCTGAAGGGCCATCCATGTAAAAAGCAGATTCTTTGGGGACATTAGTCAATTAACTTAATAAAACCCAGTTTTACGAGGATTTATCCTTCCTGCTACGAGGCGAGTCTGCTCCATTTGAGGTCACTGTTCCATTTATTCCATTTTCTAGAAAAAAGAAGAAAACATTTTTCAAACACAATGAGATGCTTTATATTTTATTACATTTTTGTAGGTCCTATACAAACAGTCTTTTAACTTCTTTTCTGATGCATATTCTTTGTTAAACCTCATAATTATCATTCATAATGCAACAGTATAATGAAGTTTTTACAAAGTGCAAAATTTAAAGTTTGCTATGATAAAGTCCAGTTTCCTAACATGGCCAGACCCTGAAATGTGTGCATTATATACATCTACACTGAAAATCAGACCAGCTATCATATTTAGAAGATACTATCTTAAAAAGTAAATACTCAACCTGTAGATGAGACTGCCCTGTGAAATTCTGGAGATACACAGTACATACACAATTCCCTGGTACAGGTCTTTATTGTTTGTCCCACCTATTTAATATTTTAATTCTTGCTAAAATTACACTCCTTCACTTACCTTTACAAGCTTTTCATATATATAGGAAACTTTTATATACACATACATTTTTAAGTATATACTTTAAGATACAGAGTTCACTTATGTTCTGATGAAGATATTTACATAGATAAAATGGACAGCAGTAAAACACTAGTTAGATTTGAGATGAGTATGTGTAAATGGAAAGAGTTCAAGCACAAGACCAGGCTCCAATCTAAGAATACAAAGCAAGAACATGTTACCAGCTGCAATTCTCTACTTCTATCCCACTTCTGGGCCAACTTAAAGGTCTCAAGACTTTTAATCTGTACAGGTACCACAGTAACTATTTGATAGCAAAAGTTTGCCCTAGAACAATGACCCACAATCTATGGATTTATAATGCACACAATTTACAGTAAAATGGAGCAGCATGATACCACTGTGAATTAGAAGTATCCCCTTTATTCAGTGTCACCACAACACAAGGAAGCAGAGATGCTGCCTGACAATAACCATATTTATAAAACAGATTGAAGAGCAGAGTGTACAGCCAGCTAGAATGCTTGCTGCTTAACATCTCTCCTCTGACGTACAGTATCATTCTGACTTAAAGCAATCATTGTGGGTTTTTTGTACCAATAACTGGTTAAATTAATGTTTTCCATCTGCAGATCACCACAGTGTGGCCAATCCACAAAAACAACTGTTGATCTCCCTCTCTCCGCCACTATACCCAAATATGCTCCCATTTATGCAAACAAACAACTAAAAGAAAAGAAAAATCAGAAACACACATGAGGAGGAGACCAGACACAGGCCCAATTAGTCACACAAGAACAGTCAAAGTCTATCCAACATATTTGGTTGTAAATGACACCACCGTTTTAAGCCCACATAAGGTGGTCTTTGGATACTTTTCAAAAACTTTGTATTATTCTTAAATCAAGAAGCTTACAAACAATGAGCTAGATCCAAGCCAGCTAACTGCAATTGTATTTTCTTAAACAGTTAAGTCAAAACAAATATAAGTCAAACAAAGAACAAGAATCAGCCTGTGCCTGGGCACCCCACCTACATCACCAGTAGGATTTTTCTACTGCCATTTCTTGCTTTTGGCATAATCTAGAAGTAACACATTTTATTGTACCCTCACTCCCCCAAATCCATCCAACCATAAAAAAAAGAAATAAAAGAAAAGAAAAGAAAGACTGTTTTCAACAGTTTAATTGCATGTATTACTCTTTCAAATACACTATCTTGCTGCATCCTGTGCAAGTGTTCTAAACAGATAACATTACAGGAATCTTCAAAACAGAAGAATCTGAAATGACACTAACCTTTCAGATTTCACAGTTCTTTTCTTTCCATTTAAAATAAGGTGTAAAATTCTCCAGCCTAACACAGGCATAGCTCAATTATTTTGTGAATTAAACCACAATTCCAATTAACTGACTTTTTCACCATTCGCTTACTACTTGCAAGTCTCCATTGAAGTTGGGTAAAACCCAGCAAATTTACCAAATTACATGAATGAAATAGTTTAAGTTAAAGTTAAACAGCTACTACATTTTTGACTCAGAGATTAAAATGCCATTTAAGTTTATGCTTTAAAAATATCTGTCATAGAAGATTTAAATTAATTCCACAAAAACCATAGTAAGACACAATGAACATGAAGCTCTGATTAAGTAGGACACCTACATAGGAAACTACCTTCACTCAATTTTAAAAAGTCCAACTGGATTTTCTGACAAAAACAAAAAACCCAAACATCACACAAAAGCCAAGTTGTGACAATTACAAATCATCAAAAGGGAGTACAGAAATACTCCCAACCCCATGATTTTAATAAAAAGAGAAACTTGGAAAAAAACCCCAAACCCACTGAATTGATCTCTGACCACAAATCTCAGTTCTCGGTGCAAATGGTCTTCACACATTATGTTCAATATATCAAGAAGTGGAACAGGTTGGCAATACATGACTGATAGCAAAGGATCATGCTGAAATAAGGTTTTGAAAGGACTTAAGCAGTTTCAAAAAAGTGCAGAAGTTACTCAAGCTAGCAAATGAATTGACAGAAGTTTAACTGTTGGTACAACAGAAATACTGAAGTGTGGGGATTTTTTTTTTTTTTTTTTAAATGGAGGACATGATTTTCCTTGGAGGAAAAAGCATTCAGTACATGCCCTTTCCATAAAAAGAGTGTGACATAATCAGTAAGTCAAACCTGGAGTCATTAGTTCATTTCCAAATGCTACATGGGTTTAGAGTAATAAGTAGTTATTATCTCCCCTTAAGAGAAGTATCAAAATTCTACTTTTAGTAACAACAGTCCAACATAAGCCTATTTACTGGATGGATCATCAAACCGTCTCCTTGCCCTAAAACCTCAGAATTTAGTGCCAATGAAAAACAATCTTGAAATTCATTGCAAGGAGAATTTAGAAGTAATTGATTATAACAGATCTAAAAGTGTGTCTGTTCCCTATATACAAGGCAACAAAACATAAGCATGACACATTTTGCTCAAGTAATAAAATTAAACATAATAAAAACCTCATGTTGCATTAACTAAAGAAATGGTAATTCCTTCATTCAGTCAATCAGAAGAGAAAAACCAAACAACTAATATATAGTGATTTTTTAAAATTAACCCCCCTCCCCCAACAGTATTCACCAATACTGTCTTCTGTAACCAAGTCATCTCACTTGCAAGTTAAACAAAATGTTTCTTTAGCAATTATACTAAAAAAATGGCTCTCCATTACCTGGAGTAGTTTTTGAGAAGTCAAGGTAACAGAAAAACTGAAAATACAAACCTCTTTCTTTTCTGGAGGTCTTTCCTTTAGCTGTTACAAACTTCTTTTTCACTGACTGAGGCTGAGAAGAAGAATGCTCTCTCCACCTCCGAAGCTGGAAATTAATGAACTTCCACATCATAAATGCTTGAGCCATGCAGATGGAAGCCAGCACACTGATTCTATAAACAAAACACAGGAAAAGGTTTATCAGTAAGTTTATCTCATTATTCAAATAGAAAAAGAAAGCAGAACATCACCTCAGATAGTTCTTTGTATGTCATAAACTGCCTTTTTATTCAGGTTCCTCAAACACAACAGTGATTCCTTCTAGAGAAGATGAATTTATAAAAGTTCAGTTTTGTTTGGTGTGTTGTTTTTTTTTTTTTCCTGTGTGTGTGAGACTTCCCCCCCTGCCGCCTCCGAGTAACGTCCATTTTCTAAGCCATGCAAAAGTTAGCTCACACAAGGCAACTGGGCTTAGCACAGCTGAACAAAACTAGATATACAGTGAGAGTGAAGTCTTTGCCCCTCCATCAAAACTGGGAAGTACTAGATTTCTTTCCTGCTTTCTCCTACCTCGGTATTACTCTCAAGGTACCACATATTAACAGCTGAAAATGGTTTAAGAGAGTCTTGCAGTTCCGAGTATCAATTCTGCAGGGTAATGCTGATTTGTCCATGTTTTAATAACTTCCTTTTCTGGATTTAATTCATAAAAAGGCCAGGTGGTTGGCTGAACATTCTGTATCACATAGCAGCGACAGGAGCCATAATAAAGGCAGAGAAAGAGGTAGGAATCTTCAACCAGGACTAAAGATGCTCTGGGCATAACACTTTGACCTCTATAGATAACCTCACTGCAATTATATCTAGAATTCAGTTCACTTACTCTATAACATTTTAAAGTAATCTCTATAATTGGACATCCCTTTTAATTCTGTTTTTTTTTCTGGCAAAACCCCCCAAGTAACCAGTTACAGGTTTCTCAGCCGTAGACTGTAAATTCCTCAATTAATTTCACTGTGCCTTACAAGTTTGTTATAGAAGTTATTCTTACTGATCCCATTGGTTGCATGAAAACACCTAACCATTCAGAATTACTAGCATTAACACCACATCACTTATACAGTGTATTTAACACAGGTTTACAGCTCATGCTTAAGAACCGTTTCAAGTTTACTATACCTAACAGCCAGGATATTAAAGTTTCCAGTACTGAAATTCAGCTGCTGATCTTCTGCTCTTGCCAGTCCAAAGCCAAAAGTGAGGACTGAGAGAATCAAGGTGAGAAGCCTTCCCAAAACAAAAAGAACTGCCCACAGTGAAAATCTACAAAGAAAAACGCCACAAACACTAAGTAAATTTTCTGTTCACAACATAGTACTAACAATGCAAATGGTTACTCTTCATCATGTGAATTAGTATGAAATTTAAGAACTTACCTAAACTCATTATTTTGCACCTATCCTAAACTAGTCTTGTATTTCTAGGACTCAGAGAAGACAAAAAGCAAAAAAAAAAAGCCCTGCCTCACAATCTTTTTTTACAAACCAAAAGTATGTTCTGAAAACTAATTTCAGGTCAAAGGAAAATGTTTTCCATTACTATTAGAACATAAGCATGTTATTAGTTTCTATAGAACTGGCTATATTAGCAACCTATGCTGCTCCTTTCTCTACAAAATTTTTGTAAATATTAGTACATAGTGTAATATTTTATTTCATTTTACACTACTACTAACACTTACTTAAATAGGCGAATAAGGTAAAAAAAATAGGTTTAGAGATACAAATACTAAAACTAGTCTGGAGAACTGTGGCTTCTAAGGAAACACTGTTTGAACTTCCTTGTAATTTTGGTTTCTGGTTAGTTAAATGCACAAGGCTTTGAGACAGAAATCACATGAATTTAAAAGATAAAGACTACTTACCCTTTCTGGTATCTTTCATCACTGAAGTAGAAAAGACGAGATATGTGGAAAAGAAATTCAACGAAGTAATGCAATACCAGAAGAACAAGTCCAAGATGGGTCAGACTATCAAAACAAATAAAACAAATATTCAGACATTTTGTTAGATGTTTAAGACAGAGAACGAAGCCAGCAAAAGTTTACCATTCACTTACTTCAGGAGATATGCTCCAGCAATATGAAAAAGATAAAGTCCAATATAGATGATCTGGCGAAAGATATCTTCCTATTAGGAAGAAAAAAGTAATTATGCATTATACACAGTGTTATACATTATTGCAAACTATTCCATAGTCTTGGAAATTCTTCTTGTTTTATCAGCTACCTTTAACACGGCACTGAATTACTCAGCCTAGATCATCTAATTCCTCACATAACTTAGTGCTTACTTACCACTAATATTCGGTATCTCACACATACGCTGTTGTGAGAAAATGCATCAATCGTCAAAAAGATGCTTTTTAAAAGGGCCTGGTTTTATTTGATATGACTACTGTGAATTTGTAATACCTATTACAATACTTATTTGGTATGTATTACTGTATCATCGGCTAACTTCCTACAGTTCCATGGTGTTTGCTGCCCATCAGATTCTGTCAGATTGCTACAGAAATAAAATAACAGTCTATGAACCAAAATGAAAAGGTTTCCAAGTGTTGACATCTATTTTAAAAATTCAAGATCATCCAAGATTCTGGCACACTGTTGCTGCCAAATACGAAGAATAATGTTATTAACCAGTCATGCTAAGCCACATGGTCACCCTTCCAAGTTAGGTTTTAGCCAGCCCCATTAAATTGAACACTTCATAGAGACAAAATAATGAAGAGGAAGAGACATGAATTGAAGTATAGACACACAGCACATGGAAAGCAGAAGGTGCCATCTGTGATCAGAAGAATCACTAAAGTATGCTAGATCACAATAAAAATCTGTCTTGAAGTGGTATGCAGAGTGCATTCAGTTATGCTTAAGAAACTCCTACTTTTCAGAAAGATTCCCTAAACTTCAAGCAAGGTGATTCAGCTTTATCTTGTATACATGTAATTAAAAAAAAGTCTAAAAAATTAATTTTGTAAGATCTATGCTATGTTATGCAATACTCCATCTCAAAGCCAACAAAAGCACAGGATCAAACACTTGTTGCAACAGCAAACACCACACACATACACAAAGAGCAAGAGAACAGAGAGACACCTACTCTAAATGATCTGAAAGAAAACAAAAAATGAGTTCTTTCAGACAAATTAGAGAATAGTCAGTACAAATGCTCAGTTTCTCCAAGTACTATCAGGACGAGCCTTTTGCACTTTATCTTCAGAACTGAGGTAATGTTTAAAGTCCATACTACCTGCTTAGACAAAACTGTGAAGAGACTGAAGGCCTACTGGAATAATGCAGGTGGAGGTATACACTACTATACAGAAAGCTGAGTTAAGAACCTTTTCTTGTTCACATTAGCAGTACAGACAACTAGACCTGAGTAAAAGAAGCCAGTTCCTTCTCAAGAGAAGGAATAAGGCAGAGAAGGCAAGATGGCAGAGGTTAAACTGTGGTGAAAGAAATATCAACTATGAACTTGCTAAAACAAATGAACTACCATTCTTAAAAAATGCAAAAGTCAGAGGCCAAAATTCCAAGCAGTAACTGACCCAGTGTAACACTGCTATTCAATATACAGCACTTCTGCCACTTGTGGCAGCTTTCTTGATGTTATGTTAAAAAAACCTCCACACTTGGATATGAAGTGAAATTCAAGAGATATCACTAGCACAATATGGGAACACCAGCTGCAGTGTAGCTGCAAAACATCAGTGTTTATACTGTGTCTCATCAGCATGAAAACAAAGCATCTCAACTATTTTCCCAAGCCTCTTCTAGGCTCTTGAACAAAGACCTACAGTTACATAACACATACGTTTCATTTGCTTGAATAAAGCAGAACTTTGGCAGCAGAGACCAGTCTACTCACAGAGTAACAACAGAATCATAGAATGGGTTGGAAGGGACCTTTATAGATCACCTAGTCCAATCCCCCTGCCATGGGCAGGGACATCTTTCACTAGATCAGGTTGCTCAAAGCCACATCCAACCTAGCCTTGAACACTCCCAATGATGGGGCATCCATGGCTTCCCTGGGCAACCTGTTCCAGTGCCTCGCCACCCTCATCAAAGAATTTCTTCCCATCTAATCTAAATCTACCCTCTTTCAGATTAGAGTCACTGCCCCTTGTCCTGCCACTACAGGCCCTGAGAAAAAGCCTTTCTCCCTCTTTCTTATAAGCTACCTTCAAATACTGAGAAGCAGCAATAAGGTCTTCCCAAAGCCTTCTTTTCTGCAGGCTGAAAAACCCCAACTCTTTCAGCCTGTCTTCATAGGAGGGGTGTTCCAGCCCTCTGATCATTTTTGTGGCCCTCCTCTGGACCCACTCCAACAGATCCATACCTTTCTTGTGCTGGGGACTCCAGAGCTGGATTCAGTACTCCAGGTGGGGTCTCACCAGCGCAGAGTAGGGGGGCAAAATCACCTCCCTCAACCTGCTGGCCACACTTCTTTTGATGCGGCCCAGGACACAGTTGGCTTTCTGGGCTGTGAGCCCACATTGCTGGCTCATGTCCAATTTTTCATTCTCCAGTACCCACAAGTACTTCTCTGCAGGGTTGCTCTCAACCCCTTCAATCCCCAGCCTGTACTGATGTTGGGGATGCCCATGACCCAGGTGCAGGACCTTGCACCTGGCCTTGTAGAACTTCATGAGGTTCACAAAGGTCCAGCCCTCAAGCCTGTCAGGATCCCTCTGGACTGCATCCCTTTCCTCAAGCAAATCAATTGCACCACTCAGCTTGGTGTCATCTGCAAACTTGCTGAGGGTGTACTCAATTCCACTGTGTATGTCATTGATGAAGCTATTAAATAGAATTGGTCCCAGTACAGACCCTTGAAGAACACCACTTGCTACTGGTTTCCACTTGGATGTTGGGGCACTGACTTTAACTCTTTGGAAGCAGCCATCCAGCCAGTTCCTTATCCATCTAACAGCCCATCCATCAAATTCATCTCTCGAAGTTAGAGGTAAGAATGCTGTGGGGGACCATATCAAAAGCCTTAACAGAAGTTCAGGTAGATGACATTAGTAGCTCTTCCCTCATCCACTGATGCAGTCACTCCACTGTAGAAGGCCACTAAATTAGTCAAGCATGATTTGCCCTTGGTGAAGCCATGAAGAGTTTAAAACAAAAAAGTTTAAGAAGGAAACTGCATATGCAAGATGAGCCTGAGCAAAAACATGCAAAGAGACTACTTAAATTGGTCCAGGAAGGCAAAAAGTGTGCTACAAAAAATCTACAGTAAACTCAGTGTTTTGAGAACCCCAACAGAGGGTTAGGGGGAAAAGGATGGTGTTAAAAATTGAGCACTGAAAGAAATCTCAATACACAACTAACCAGAACTTCTGCTGAGGACAGTAGCATTTAAATCAAATCCCAGAGTTTAATATTCCCTGGATTTATGAAATTATTCACTGCTTATATTCTACACCTGTATGATGATTCATGAAGCAACTGTGATTTCAGTGAGACTATTCAGACTACTAATTACAAGAAACAAAAAAAAAAAAAAAAAGAGTTTGAAAAGAAAATCTCACATTCATTTGTTCAAGGGAAAATTCTTTTAGTAGATGAGAAAAGTGATTTTACTGCAATTAGAAATACAGGATTTAACTGAAAAGGAAAAAAAAAAAAAAATCTATCTTCTCACATGGACATTTGAGCACCCAACATTCCATCAGGAAAAGTGGGTAACACAAGTAAGAACAGGGTAGGAAATCTAGGGCAATACATTACTCTGGAAGTCCAAAAGAAATTCACTA
Organism: Haliaeetus leucocephalus; assembly: GCF_000737465.1. Lineage (NCBI taxonomy): Eukaryota > Metazoa > Chordata > Aves > Accipitriformes > Accipitridae > Haliaeetus > Haliaeetus leucocephalus. The sequence goes on along the minus strand of NW_010972942.1, from coordinate 6,595,025 downwards.
TTCCATTGTTCAAGTTGCTTGCTTTAGAGTTCTTTCAATTTACATTTTGAACTTACTTTTTTAGTTTTCTGGAAGTACAATTCTGGAAAAGCATGAAACCAGTATGCCAACTGTAAGATGTAGAAAAACTTCATTTGAAACCTGTACAATACAACAAAAATTGAAGAATATTAGTTTTCATTAATGAACTTAAAACATTTCAGAAGCTTTCTAGTGAACACATTTAATCATTGTCTCTAAAGAAAGAAAAATATGGATCCTTCCTGCCAGCCAACTAAAAAGTAAGATTTTTTTTAAAAACCAATATCATTAAGATAAAGCTTGCAAAAACTTAATTCTTTAAATAACAGACTACAGAGAGAGAAGTATGTGTGCTACAAATTGATAAGAGAATCAAGTTCCTCCATAAATATGAGCAAAAATACAGTAATGACCAATATAGTTTTACAGACTACATATTCTACAGATTGTATGTGACACACCCTAAGTTTAAAACACTCCCTCCTCTTCCCAACAATCCTCTAAGGAAGAGGCCTTACGGAATCAGAGTGTGCGGATAGTCCCTCCACAGAGAGGTTGGATCTGATATATAGTTCTCCTAAAAAAAAACAAACAAAAAAACCAATAAACTCTCAGAGATGTTACTTCCTAGTCAGACATAATGAATGAAGATATATACATACACGTATTTAAGTATATGCGCATGTGTACATACAAACATGCACACATCTATACACACAGGTAAAAGCTGCAGATCAATATATTTCCTTTAAAAAACCCAAACAAACCGCAAAACCAAAAGACAGCTGTATTGGCTTAGAAAAATAAAAAGCAACCAAATAAACCAAGTGCTTATTCAAGATAGAGTGTCCTTATGAGATGGAGGTTATTTCAGCATCACTACAGCCATAAGTCTTCCCTTGTAAACTGCTGATAAACTTTGAGCTTAACTAAGAGAAGGAAAGTTTTTTCAGGAGTCATTATGTTAAGGAGAAAAAAACCCAACCAACCAAAAAAATCATACTCTTCCCCTTTTTTGAAACTAAGCTCATACACATCCAGCCACTAGCAAAGAGTATGTCACCTGAAAGCACACACTTACCTGACCCTACAGCAATCTGTCCATACACCCATTCTCTAAGCTGCCAAAATGCTATGTATGGTGCTTTTAAAACATTTATTTTATGCTAATAAGCCAACACAGAAAACTACAGAAAATGAAGTACCATAATAGAGTTAAAAAGTTTTACCTTATTCGGTTGACAATAAATCAACTCAGACTGAGCAACAGTAACACTACTGGACTTTACAGTCAGTTATGACTACAATCTACACAGAATCCATAAACTTGCCCCCATTTTAATATTAAAACCAGCTAAAACCAGAAAAATAAGCCAAAAACTTATTTAACATCATCATAAATAAGTTCTTGAAATCTCACAATACAAACAGAAGAGAAAAAATACTTACAGAGACAAGAATACTTGTTCCCCAAACACAGGAGAAAAGGTAGAATGCACTAAGTTGCCCAGACTCATTGAACTTGCTATGCTTTGTTTTTGAAAAGTGCATTTTCCTGTTAATTTTCTGAAATGAAAGTCCATTGTTATTTATATGATGTAGTACTTAACATTCACCTGTTAACTGCATTAGAACATCTAAAAGTTTCAATGCATGTTTTAACAGTTAAAAGTAAACTTTTGCATTAAAGCTTTTAAGTTAACAGTCATAAAGTCTAGTTAAAACCTGACAATTTTCTTGATGAAAGGAATTAATGTTTTGTACTTACATCCAGTACGTATTCCTGAATTATAGCATGTATGATTATTGCTACAAGCATGTAAAAGAAAATTGTAGCCAAATCTTTGATGCCATAGTGATAGAGAGAGATTGTTTCTGCAGATTGTTCTTCTAAAAGACAAAGAGAATTAACTGTTAGGCACCAATACAGTTTAATGGCTAATAAGTTTGTTTCTCAAAGTGAAACCTTTCAGACAGAAGTAGTTTGTAGTCAGCTGAACAAATAGAATTCAAATTAAACTGCTATCATGAGCGAGGTCACTAGATTGTTTACAGTCATCTTCTCCATCACATCACAAGCTAAATTTGATTCTGGAAAGATGTACTATAAAAATGAAAACTTAAGTGCACTTAAGAAGCTTACCCAAATGCACTAGAAAGGGAGAATAAAATTATGTTAAACTATCATGTTTAAATTATGTTAAACTATGCTTTGACTAGTAAAGACTGTCACTTGCAAAACCAGAGTAAGAATTAATGTGAACTTATCTACCAGTCAGATGATGTTTTAGCACTAATGATGAATCCAGCAGAACAGAAACATAGTCCCTAACCTAATTAATTAAAACGGAGTTTTACTAAAAATGAAGTCCTTGAAATTTTCTTATTATCTATTCAAACTGACAAATTCATTTACCCTCAGCCTAGAAAGTACAGCATACTAATAATGTCTGAATACACTGCCTCATAACTAACCTCCTGCAAGATACATACCTGTGGCAGGAATGGTAACATTATACTGAAGTGTAACAAAAATGACAGCTGCTTTTGCTGTAATCTGAAAGACAAAAACCAGAAGTGCTATAAGTTCTCACCGAAATAAACTATACTAAACTGAAAACATTTGCCCATAGTTTTAGCATGCTTCCCCAGCACGTTTGTCCCCTCCCATAAAACTGATCAACTTGCCTTATCACACCACTTCATTTGACTTTCCAAAGGCAGAACACATTGCACGATCTCTATAGGTTTGTTTACAGAATACCCAATCTCCTGAATGAAATCTCCTTGAAAATGCTACTTACAAATAGTCTTCTACAACATTAAAATGAAAACACATGCTGCAATTCTTTCTCCTGTTCATACTATATTATTACATTAAGAGAATGTAAAATACCATGTAATCCCTAGACCACGACGCATGCAGCAATGGCTGAGAATAAACTTCATTTAAAACTACTTTTTAATTTGACAAAATTTGAAGGTCAATATCATATTCATAAATCTGTGGGTGATTTGGAAAATGTGGACAGGAAAGGAGAAAAGGCATAAAGAATGGAGAACCATTTCAGGCCAGCTGCATACCAACTCAATACAATTAGCATTCTTTTGACCCTGGGGATCCTTTGGCAAGAAGTGCAAAACAAAAGAAATGAAATTTAGCAGTAGTGGTACTACCCCTTTATGATGGACAGTAAGAAAATGCAGAATGAATGGGGGGGGGGGGAAGTTTGTTCTAAAGGCTTATTTTTTGGGGGTGGGGGTGATACTATAAAACCCCCAATAAATAAGCAAATAAAAGGAGCACAAGTTCTTATCTGTCAATAAGCATACATTAATTTTCAGCTTTAACCCATCTCTGTTGAATCCCAACGTGAATCAACGTGTCTTAACAGAGAGGGAAAAATAACCATGCTTTGCAGTATTTATGATCCGATTGTTTCTCACTGCTGTAAAAAACTAGCACCCCGGTTGCATTTATAGGACTGATGAGAAAAAAACCCAACAAACAAACACCCCTTCCCCCCCAAACCAAACTCCTGTTTGAATCTTGGAAGGATATTTTGAGTATCTGAAGATAATGATTAGGTTACTACCAGCATTTATTATCACACACAAGAAATAAGATTTATTTATTTTTAAAACTAGCGCTTTGTAAACAAGCCCTAGATTTTCTAGGGGTCCCTGAATACACAGTGGACTATTCGCTCCATGTAACTCCAGAGAATCGAACTAGTTTGCCTGAATTAGTGAAGTTGCCTAGGGCTCCCTATTCATCAAGGGAGCCTTCAGAGGACAATTCAAAACTAATGAATTCTGAACTGCCCTTTGAAGGCTCTGTCAGCTACTCACAGTCCTAATTCAGTTGCACAAGTCAGGCAGTATAAACACCTTACCAGACCAACATTAACCACAGCAGGTGATTTCCAAGACCAATCAAAGCATTTAAAAAAGCACAACAATCTTCTCAGCCATACCACATCTGTACCAAAGGCGTACAGCCCTTCTACGCTGGGGTAGAAAACACCCTGGATTAAAAAAACTGGAAACAAAAGACTTCAGCACATCCAATCCCTCCAAGATTTCCAACCCTACCAGTAATACTGTAAATACAGTAAGCCAGAAGTAGACATAAAAGGTAATGGTTTAAGTCCATCTATTTAACCTCAGTCCCCAGAAAACCACCATATAAGGACTGTCTTGGTGATTTTTGATAGTAAACCCAAACATAACAGCTTTCTTGGTCTGCCCCGTTTTTCCTTTTCTTATATACATATATTTTTTTTTTTTTTTTCCTCCTAACTCCACTGGCCTTTAGTGCTGAGCAGTGCCAACAGCTGGATAAAGTTATTCTGAAAGCCATCCACATAATAAGAAGGCCCACAACTCTGAACAAATGGCTAAAATACCGAAAGCCAGGAACATTTAGCCAACAAAAATGGAAGCGTCTTACTTTGACGGGACACCACTAAGCACATTTTGGAAGTCACACAGGTAAATGACCTTTCCGGTTCTCTCAGAAGGTAACCGAGAAAAGCCCAAAAGGCACATTTTAGATCATCTGCCTCCAACGTGGGGGCCTAACGAGAGCGCCTGGCCTACAAGCGCGGCCGAGCAGCAGGGCTTTGCCCTCGGCCAGGCCCGAGAGGCCGAAGGGAGAAGCTCCCTCCGGCCGCTGTCAAACCCGGCCCCATCTCCGACCGGGAGAGGAGGAGGCGGCGGCGGGGGCAACGTCGGCGCCAGCCGAGACACCCGGATCGACCCCCTGTGGGCTAACGGCTCCTCACACCGCCGCAGCGCCGGGAGGCGACGCGCGGCCTCGGGCCCCGCGGACGGCGGCGGCGGGGTCCAGCGGGGGGGAAGGGAACCCGCCGTGCGCCCCCGCCGCCCCGAGCGGGGGCTGCAAGTACACGTCACCGCTTGTTTCCCTTCCCCGCCGCGCCGCCTGACGGGAGCCGTAGTGCCGGCGGGGCCCAGCTGGGCCGCGCACACAAAGAGCGGGGGATCGTCTGTCGCGGCTGGGGCTCGCCCGCCCC
>NW_010972942.1:6589529-6589958 GCF_000737465.1 Haliaeetus leucocephalus | reverse complement strand
TGGGGCAGCCGCAGCCACCCGCCGACCAGTCCCCCCCGGCGCACCGGGACCCCCCCCGCCCAGCGGGGCCGAGAGCCCCGCGGCGGGGGGGGGGGGGGAGCGGGACGAAGCCCTCCCCCCCCGCCTCCCCGGGGCGGGGGCGCCGGTGCCGCCTCACCTCGAACATGAGCCCCAGCAGGAAGATCATGGCCATGCAGGACACGATGTCCGCATGGTTCTGCACGATGAACTCGTGGCTCAGCACCGGCGGGTTCTTGTTGCTCTTCTTGCGGATAGCCATGGCGGGCAGGGAGTCGGGCGACGCCGCCGCCGCCTACCCCGCTGCCAGCACAGCTCCTCTCGCCGCGGCCAGGAAGAGGCGGAGGGGGAGGAGGCGGCCGCGCAGCCGAGGAATGGCAGCTGCCGCTTCGCTTCACCCCGCCCCGGCCG
>NW_010972942.1:6498123-6589498 GCF_000737465.1 Haliaeetus leucocephalus | reverse complement strand
GGAGCCCGCCTGGGGCACCGGCTCAGCTTCCCTCTCCCGAAGCGCCGACAGAAGACGGCCCTGGGTGCCGCCGGGGTCGCGGAGGAGGCGGCCGCGCTCTGGGGCAAGCGGGGCCCGCGCCCTCCCGGGCCGCGGCCGGTCAGAGCGGGCTGGCCCCGCTGCGGTCTGTGCCCGTAGGGCCGGGCCAGGCTCCGCTCCCGCCCGGCACCCCCCGCCATCCAGGTGCAGCCTTGATTTCCTTCTGCCCCCCCCAACTTTTGTGGTCGCCAGACCTCGGCCGACGGGACGCTGGGCGCCCGCCGGGCGGAGTGAGGAAGCCGCGCTCCCTGGGCTCGGTGCGGTTACGGCTGAGGCGCAGCCGCAAGGTACAGCTTGCCCTGTGCTGGCAGCAGGCCCCTGCCACCCCGTCTGCTTACATTATACTGTCTAGCCAGAAATAACGTATGTTATCCGAGCAACAGCGAACAAGGAGTCCAATGACGAGGAGGCAGAAGGGAGGAAAAGCTAACCGGCAAGTATAGAAGGAAGAGACGTTAAAGGGGAGGCTAGATGTGGATTAAAAACCCGACCCAATCACAGAAGGCTCTTACCAGGGTAAAACAGATGAAGAGGTCTGAGAAATCAGCACTGATCCAGAAAACATCCAGGCCGAATCGAGCTGTCCTTCAACCCCCCCCGCCCCCCCAATTCATGCTGTTTTTATTTATTAAAGCTTCTGGCTGACAGATACTCCCAGTGGATATATGGAGAAGAAGGATCAAGAAACAAGTAATTTATGGCTGAAGTTTAGCATTGTCAGAACAGCTTTTGCTGCCAGCAGCTGATGAATACAGGGTAAGAGATTAAGATGCAACTATTTGGTATGGCTTTGCCTTGCCAGAATTGAGAGTGTGCACCAAACACATTGTATGAACTGTTTTTAATAGGTTGGTTTCTTCCTACTATATGGAGCAGTGACTGACTCAGGGAGCAGACCGATTAGTCTGCTAATGACCTTATGACCAGGTTTTTCAACTACAGAACACCTTCATCAGCTGTGAAATGCTCAGTTTTGTATGAATGTTGCTGTTCAACCCCAGCCAGCAACTAAGCACCATGCAGCCACTTGCTCAATTTCCTCCCTCCCAGTGGGATGGGAGAGAGAATCAGAAGGAAAAAGGTAAAACTCGTCGGTTGAGATAAAGACAGTTTAATAGAACAGAAAGAAAGAAACTAGTAATTATAGTAATAACAATAATAAAATGACAATACTAATAAAAGGATTGCAATATACAAAACAAGGGATGCACATTGCAATTACTCACCAACTGATTCCCAGTTAGTTCCTGAGCAGCGATCCCCCACCCAGCCAACTCCCCCCAGTTTATATACTGGACATGACGTCACATGGTGTGAAATACCCCGTTGGCCACTTTGAGTCAGCTGCCCTGGCTGTGTCCCCTCCCAACTCCTTGTGCCCCTCCAGCCTTCTTGCTGGCTGGGCATCAGAAGCTGAAAAATCCTTTGACTTGTTGCTCAGTTGTGTTTATACTAACTGAAAACATCAGTGTGTTGTGTTATCAACATTGTTCTCCTACGGAACCCAAAACATAGCACTATACCACCTACTGGAAAGAAAATTAACTCTATCCCAGTTGAAACCAGGACAATATCCAGCCCTTATTCTATACCATTTATGTTGTGCTCAGGTCACATACTTTCCAATAGATCCTAATCAATCACCATCACCTTTTCCATCCTTTGAGACAGATATAGATAGATATATGCACACACAGAGATATCATTCCCTTAGTCTATGGGCCATCTCTATAAAATGTTCATCGAGTTCCTTTAGTCCCTGAATTTGGGCTCCATCTATCATAGCAGTCTTTCTGGGCAGGAGGGATGGTGCGAAGCCCGCTCAGTCGGCAGAGCAGGAACGGGCTTCAGTGCGGTGTGGCGAGTGGGTGACATTGGGCACAGCAGGAGGATGGTGTGCACTGTTGGATTGTTGCATGCCAAAGTCAGTTCTGGTTCCATCGCTACTGTGCTTCGCTCAGTTTTATCAAAGTTCATTCTTGCTTGATCTAAGTGGTTCTTACTGTAATACCATTGTTAAAGCATATAACAATTATAGTAATGATAACATACAATGGCAGGGTTATATAGCAACTAACGTCATACAATTTAATTCATTGGCTAGTCTCACCTAAAATCAAATCCCCTTGAGGCACACATCGGACTTCCCCATCTTTTTGCATCATCCACCACGTGCACCCAGGTCCTTGAGCAAAAGCAATCCCACAATTGGGTTTGCTTTTGCCTGAGGCAGGAGTAACCCAGACTGTCTTCCCTAACATATTTTTTATGTGTGCTATACGGACTTTATCCCCTTCTACAGTACGTAAAAGTTCTGACTGGGCAGGGCCACCCTGAGTGGCAGATCCTCTGGTGTTGACTAACTAGGTGGCTTTTGCTAAATGTGTATCCCAATGTTTGAAGGTGCCAGCACCTATTGCTCTCAGTGTAGTCTTTAACAGTCCATTGTATTGTTCGATTTTCCTGGAGGCTGGTGCATGATAGGGGATGTGATATGCCCGCTCAATGCCATGTTCTTTGGCTCAGGTGTCTCTGAGGTTGTTTAAGAAATGAGTCCTGTTGTCTGACTCAGTTCTTTCTGGGGTGCCATGCCACAAGACTTGGTTTTCAAGGCCCAGGATAGTGTTCCGGTTGCTGGCAGGGGGCACAGGATATGTTTCCAGCCACCTGGTGGTTGCATCCACCATTGTAAGCACATGGTGCTTGCCTTGGCGAGTGAGTGGGAGTGTGATATAGTCAATCTGCCAGGCCTCCCCATATTTATATTTCAGCCATCACCCTCCATACCACAGGGACTTTAACTGCTTGGCTTGCTTAATTGCAGCACATGTTTCACATTCATGGATAACTTGTGCAGTAGTATCCATGGTTAAGCCCACCCCTTGATCACGAGCCCATCTATATGGTGCATCTCTTCCCTGATGACCTGAGGTGTCATGGGCCCACCTAGCCATGTATAACTCAGCCTTATGTTGCCAGGTGGATCCACCTGAGCCACTTCAATCTTGGCGGCCTGATCCACCTGCTGGTTGTTTTGATGTTCTTCAGTGGCCCGACTCTTGGGTGCGTGAGCATCTACGTGACGTACTTTTACAACCAGATTCTCTAGCCAGGACACAATATCTTGCCACAGTGCAGCAGCCCAAATGGGTTTACCACTGCGCTGCCAGTTGCTCTGCTTCCATTGCTGTAACCACCCCCACAGGGCATTTGCCACCATCCATGAGTCAGCATAGAGATAGAGCACTGGCCACTTTTCTCTTTCAGCAATGTCTAACGCTAGCTGGATGGCTTTCAACTCTGCAAACTGACTCGATTCATGTTCTTCAGCAGTTTCTGCGAGTTGTCGTACAGGACTCCATACAGCAGCCTTCCACCTCCGATGTTTTCCCACGATGTGACAGGACCCATCAGTGAACAGGGCATATTGCCTCTCATTTTCTGGCAGTTTATTATACAGTGGGGCCTCTTCAGCCCGTGTCACCTCCTCCTCTGGCAACATTCCAAAGTCTTTGTCTTCTGGCCAGTCCGTGATCACTTCTAAAATTCCTGGGCGACTGGGGTTTCCTGTGCGAGCCCGTTGTGTGGTCAGTGCGACCCACTTACTCCACATGGCATCAGTTGCACGTTGTGTAGAGGAGACCCTCCCTTTGAACATCCAGCCCAGCACTGGCAGTCGGGGTGCTAAGAGGAGCTGTGTTTCAGTACCAACCACTTCTGAGGCAGCTCGAACTCCTTCATATGCTGCTAATATCTCTTTTTCAGTTTGAGTATAGTGAGCCTCAGATCCTTGATATCCCCGACTCCAAAACCCCAGGGGTCGGCCTGGGGTCTCCCCTGGTGCTTTCTGCCAGAGACTCCAGGTAGGGCCATTCTCCCTGGCTATGTTATAGAGCACATTTTTAACATCTTGTCTTACCTGGACTGGCCCAAGGGCTACTGCATGAACAATCTCCCGTTTAATTTGTTCAAAGTCTTGTTGTTGCTCAGGGTCCCATTTAAAATCATTCTTCTTCTGGGTCACTTGATAGAGAGGGCTTACAATCAGACTGTAACTGGGAATATGCATTCTCCAAACCCTCACAACACATAAGAAGGACTGTGTTTCCCTTTTATTAGTTGGTGAGGACTTAGCTGCTATTTTGTTGATCGCATTCATTGGGATCTGATGACATCCATCTTGCCATTTTATTCCTGAAAACTTGATCTCCTGTGCAGGTCCCTTGATCTTACTTTCTTTTATGGCAAAACTGGCTTTCAGAAGGATTTGGATTATTTTCTTCCCTTTCTCAAAAACTTCTTCTGCTGTGTTGCCCCATACGATGATGTCATCAATGTATTGCAGGTGTTCCGGAGCTTCACCTTTTTCCAGTGCAGTCTGGATCAGTCCATGGCAAATGGTGGGGCTGTGTTTCCACCCCTGGGGCAGTCAATTCCAGGTGTACTGGATGCCCCTCCAAGTAAAAGCAAATTGTGGCCGGCACTCTGCTGCCAGAGGGATTGAGAAAAACGCATTAGTGATGTCAATTGTAGCGTACCACTTGGCTGCCTTTGACTCTAGTTAGTATTGAAGTTCCCAGCATATCCGGCACAGCAGCACTCAGCAGCCGTGTGACTTCATTCTGGCCACAATAGTCAACTGTTAGTTTCCACTCTCCATTAGACTTTTGCACGGGCCATATGGACTATTAAAGGGTGAATGAGTTTTGCTGATCACTCCTTGCCTCTCTAGTCAATGAATCAACTTGTGGATGGGAATCAGGGAGTCTTGGTTGGTATGATATTGCTGCGGGTGCACCTCTGTGGTAGGAATTGGCATTTGTTTTTCTTCAACCCTCAGCAACCCTGCAGTCGAAGGGTCTTGAGAGAGACCAGTCAAAGTAGACAGCTGTTTAATTCCCTCCATCTCCAAGGCAGCTATACCAAAAGCCCACCAATACCTCTTTGGGTCCTTAAAATACCCTCTGCTGAGGCAGTCTGTGCCAAGGATGCATGGAGCCTCTGGGCCAGCCACAATGGGGTGTTTCTGCCACTCATTCCCAGTTAGGCTTACTTCAGCCTCTAATACAGTTAACTGTTGGGATCCCCCTGTCACACCAGAAATACAGATGGGTTCTGCCCCTTTATAACTTGATGGCATTAGAGTATACTGTGCACTGGTGTCTACTAGAGTGTTGTACTCCTATGGGTCTAACGTGCCAGGCCATCAAATCCACACAGTCCAATAGACCCAGTTATCCCCTTTCCTCCACCTGGCTGGAGGCAGGGCCCCTCTAATTCTGGTCAGTGTCCATTACTTGCTTCTTGTAAAATTGACTTAGAAGTCCCTTCAAGAGGATCAGAAGTAAGATCAGCTCTTCTACTCTGTTTGGAAACTGGAGCAGCATTTTTCCTGGAAGAATCCCCTCTGTGGTGGTTTTTCCTTGCAACTCATGTACCCGTGCATCTAGGACTGAGACAGGTTTTCCATCCCATTTCCTCATGTCCTCTCTGTGGTCACATAGGTAAAACCACAGGGCACCTCGTGGTGTGTACCTTCTATATTCTCTCTCTTGGGCAGAAGAACGCTCACTCCTAATAGCTGAGATACTGGTCTGTACAGGTGGGGAGTAGGACATACCCTCTTTGAATTGCTGGAAATCCTGGGGCAGCTTCTCCACAGCCAAAATGCAGGCTTCGAGGGAGGAAGAGAGATTTTCTTTGTATTGCTGGAGTTGGTGAGCCACTTCATCCACTGTCAGCACCTCTTCATCTTTCCAGGTCAGTATTGTCAGTGGGTTGGCATAGGACGATGGTGTGCTCCGTACAAACTTCGGCCACATGGGTCGTATGCATTGGACTTCATCTGGATCTTTGAGTAATTGTGCGTTGTCCAGGTCATAATAAATCATCTCTAGCATGGCTAATTCCCTCAGATATTGGATACCTCTCTCCATGGTGGTCCATTTGCCTGATTGACATATAGCATCTTCCTTGAAGGGGTACCTTTCCTTCACGCTTGACAGGAGTCGCCTCCAGAGGCTGAGGGCTTGTGTCCCTTTTCCAATTGCCTTGTCAATGCCACCCTTCCACCTTCCCTGGAAAGAAATCCCAGCTGCTTGCTTCCCTACCTTCTAATTCCAGGCTACCAGCCCCATTGTCCCAGCATCGGAGCAGCCAGGTGATAATGGGCTCATCTGGACAACGGCTGAAATCTTTTTCCATATCCTGCAGCTCACTCAGGGATAGAGATCGGGTGATTACCTCTGGTTCTGCTTCTTCCTCCTGTTCTTGTGATGACACTGGTTCATCTTCACCCTTCGCTAAGCGAACTAAATTTTTTGTATATTTCTTCTTCTGTATGGGGGCAACTGATACTGGTGCAGGTTGGTTTGCTGGTTCAGCTGCAGTCCCTGTCACGGCGGTTGGAGTGGCCGCAGTACCTGTCACCTTGTTGTTAGATCCAGAGACCTTCTCTTCCCCTTGAGGGTACTGAGTGGTGTTGAACAGGGCTTGATAGGCATGGGCCAGGCCCAAGCGTGTTGCAATAATTTGTGTCTCCCTCGAACTGTCGGGGTGACAGCATGCTTTTTTCAAATGTTCTACTAGTTTTTCAGGATTCTGCACTTGTTCAAGGGTGAAGTACCAAAACACTGGAGGTGCCCACCGCCCTAGGCATTTGCCCATACTACCCCCCACACCCTGCCACTCATAATTATCCAGCCTTGGGGCAGATCTCTGAGTGATCTTCTTAAATAGCTGTTTAACCCTAAACAAGACCTGAACCACATTCAGGAACATGCTAGTTCCTAGCACTAGGACCATGCTGGTTCAACATCCCAAGGGTATTCAAATTTTTCAAAATTCTCAAATGCCACTCTAATTAGAGTGGAGGAGAAGGGAAAGGGGAAGAAAGGTGTCTCGCCCATAGATTGGCTCCCCGAGGAGGAAAGGTAAATGGGGTAATTATTAATAGTTTCCCACAGATGGCTCCCGAAGTATAGAGGTGACGACAATGCTGAGTGCAAATGCCGGATTAGTCCCACGACTGATAACTTCATCATACCATAAACCAGTATTACACAATATATCAAAGTGAAAACCTTAATCCACCTCCCACGGATGATAAGCAGCAGCATAGGGACTATATACAGCAAGTGAGGTAATACATACCAGAACTCTAAAAACGAGCGCCACAACTCTAAGCTCATAAATCGACATTGTGACCAGTGACTATTAAACTAATATAATGAATGCTTGTAACAAATTAGTTTTAACACACTCTGGTCAGATCTGTCGTTATCTCAACCCTTCGTGCCCCACGTTGGGTGCCAAAATGGACTGTCGTGGTTTAACCCCAGCCAGCAACTAAGCACCACGCAGCCGCTTGCTCACTTTCCCCCCTCCCAGTGGGATGGGGGAGAGAATTGGAAGGAAAAAGGTAAAACTTGTTGGTTGAGATAAAGACAGTTTAATAGAACAGAAAGGAAGAAACTAGTAATGATAGTAATAACAATAATAAACCACCAATACTAATAAAAGGATTGCAATACACAAAACAAGTGATGCACAATGCAATTGCTCACCACTCACCGACCGATGCCCAGTTAGTTCCTGAGCAGCGATCCCCCCCCAGGCTAACTCCCCCCAGTTTATATATCAGATATGACATCACATGGTATGAAATAACCCGTTGGCCAGTTTGGGTCAGCTGCCCTGGCTGTGTTCTGTGCCAACTTCTTGTGCCCCTCCAGCTTTCTTGCTGGCTGGGCATCAGAAGCTGAAAAATCCTTGACTTTAGACTAAACACTGCTTAGCAACAACTGAAAACATCAGCGTGTTATCAACATTCTTCTCATACTGAACCCAAAACATAGCACTATACCAGCTACTAGAAAGAAGACAAACTCTATCTCAGCTGAAACCAGCACAATGAATTTATTAAATCGGGAGACAGGAATACTTGGTATCTGGAGATGATCTGGGTTACTTAAAAATACAGAAAAGGCTACAGAAATTTTTGCTTTCACACCTGGATTTTTTTTTTTTTAAATATAAAAGTTTAAACAGAACAAGCAGTCATATTTCAGTCCCAAGTTGGTTTATATCATAGAAATCTCTTTATCCCCTGGCCACACCAGTATTTTGTAACTCTAAAGTAAGCAGAACGTTATTTCAAGAATAACAATTTGAAAGTATATCCCTGATGGCATACCGTGTAGTCAGGGATGTCACATACTGCACCCAGAAAGTACATTGGGCTGAGATAAAAATTAGAATCCTTTCTGCAAGGTAGTCTTGCATCTATTTCCCACCTCAGCCTTTAAAAGAAATCAGGTCATCTCATCTCCACAGAACACAACAAACAGGACTCAACTGGGACAAGACATCCTTTCCTCAAGCTATAATCAGCAAGTGCCCTGAGCGTCTGGCTCGATGTCCTCTCGTACAGGGAGAGAGCTCCTTGGTTTCCACTTGGTTTTGTGTTTCTCCTGATGATATAGTGCAAACTACTATACTGAAATGGAAAACAAGGCAACCTGTTGCCTCATCGGAACAGTTTCCACACCTTCCTTTTATTGGAGTTTTCCCTTCTGCCGCATCATGTTTCTTAGGGCCCTTCAGGCAAAGCGGGGTAATATAAAACACCCGAGACTGCAGCCCTCGGTCTGCTGTTTGCCAATGGGTTTACTGGCCCATGTTTGCCAGGTTTCTTTCCAGATGTCCACATTTTGAAATATTAGGCTTCAAAATGATTGCATCATTTAGGAAGGAAGTTGCCAACAGTCTGAAATGGGGGAAGCTTCTGGCATCTTCTCACAGAAGCCATGCCGGTGGCCCCCCTGCTACCAAAACCTTGCCATGCAAACCCAATACACCGTTTCACATGGCAAGACTGTGGAGGATTTGGTAGGAAGCGTGTTATTGCACCTGCACTAACAGATGCAAACAGAACAATGCCCTTCCTAGTTGGGAGCCCTTCCTGAATTCACTCGTCATCAAACAGGCTTAAAGATATAACCAAGAACGACATTTTAAATGCAGTGTAAGTAAGGAAGTTAGCAAGAAACAGAATAGAAAACCCCCCAAAGGTTATAATTACCATCAAACTTCTTTCCTAGGTCTTAAACCTAATAAATGATGCTGCCTCTTAGGACAGGATCTTCAAATTAGCTGGCAATAAGGCTGGCAACACAATTTGTCCTCAGCTGTTTAAGAAGTTAATGCATCAAATGACATTTGCCATTCTAGCTTGATGAGACAGAAATTGCCCCTTCTCTTGTTTTTATTCTTAACTTTTAATGCATTCTGCACAGATGAATGTATTCAATACAAAGGATGTAAATAGGCTAATCCCCCTTTTTATACATACATGGCATAAAGCTTACATTACCACTCTTTTTAAATAAACACTTCTTCTGACTTATAATCTCATGATCAACAAGGACTCTTTAGACTTTTGCAACATGTCATAGCAGATATAAGTATCCTTTATTGTATATACATTTTAGTAACAGTGCAACCTCTGCTTTTAATATTCCAGAGACACCATACACAATCATTAATCACAAGTCTGGTTAAACTGCAATCTCCCTCATTTTTTTTTAGAATGTCAGGCATCTGCTGCAGCACAGCACGGTGCACAGAATTCTCTGATTTGTATCTTCTTGCTTTCTTTGCTGCCTGCAAGTTCCAATGATACCTGAACTGAATTCTAAAGTCATTTCCATGTATTTAAAAATGTAAGTGTAGTAAAACAGAAGAAAATGGTTCAGTGACATGTTGCCTGACAGCAGATTTCTTATTTGGCTCAGAAAGGTAATGAGACATCACCTCTTCATACAAGTTTCCTGCTGGCTTATGTTCTCAGACCTCATGACAGAAAACTGTGCCATTTCACTGATCTTTCTATTTTCCTGAAGCAAAATGACATCATTCAGAGCATGTGAATTAAGCTTTTTTAAAAAGAAAACACTGATAATTCTCTCTTCATTCCTAACAATGGAAAAGGTAACTATAAATTCATGAAATAGCTACGAGAAAACAATAATTATTAATGGCAAGAAGTCCACGTGAAAGCTTCTGAGTAATTATGGAAAAACCTCAAAATGGCACTGCACAGAAAGTTAAAAGTGAGCAAGAGTCATGACATGGCCAAAAATGAGATAAATGAAGTTCACAAAAAGCATCATTTTATAGAGCAGAAAGTTATTATTTCCACTCTTCAGGTGTCTGGTTACTACTTCAGAATGTGATTTCAGTTTTGGATTGCTTGAAGTTCCTTGAAGTACTTTTGTACTGGATTTGGCTCAGCTGATTAGAAGAAATGCCGTCAACTTCATAAAATAATGATAATTATTAAGACATGCCTTAAATACCCAAACATATGCACGTTTCACAAATGAAGGCACAGGATTGAATGGTGAAAGGTTTTCAAGGATTTTCAGGGACATATATTTGTCTTTGGTAGTTTTGGTGTATTTTTTTTTTTTAAAGGTTGAGCCAGCATTAAGAAGTGTATATATCGTAAAAACTTGAATGCAAGTAATGCAAATATTTATACACTATTCTGAAAGTTTAAGTTACACAGAGAACTGAACTTGCAGTTCAATCTTCAAATGTTGTATTTTAATACACTATACAGTATCTTAACACCAAATACAACCTTTAGTGAAAATATTTGTAGTTTAAATGGATTTAATAGCAAAACTTGAAGCTTGTTAGTTATAAAGTGATAGACAAACTTAACTTCATGTGGTGTGTAATACGTATCTCAATTTATACAGCTTTTTAATCACATTCTTGCAGAATCCCATAAGATAAAGAATGCAAGCGTCTGCTCCGACTCTGTGCATTGACACTGATTAGTTAGAATTAATGAATCCTTGGGAAGAATTCCACAGAAATGGTGTTTCCACTACCATTTCCAGAGAAGTCTGGAATTACTTTCAGTGTTTGCTAAATCCTATTGCAGTGAGCAACCACCAAAGATGTGCACAGGCAGCTAAAATAGAAAAGGAATATAAACCCCAGTATTTACATCTGTTAACAAAAATAACTTGGTTTTTAGAATGTACAGCTAACTTACTAGAAAATAACTTTTTAGAAAGCACAAGCAAATGAAAACAGGTTTAGAATAACATCTTTTCAATTTTTTTTACTAGAGATTTTTTTATATGTCTGATTCATTAAGTTTATAATATTGCTTTATAATACTGTAATATTAAGTTTATAAGACCTTGCTATTTGTTTTCTGCCACTGATGATAAAGCTGGATCTTTTATAGCAGAGGTAACATTCAGTTCTTCACACTCATTCCATTTTATTAACTCAGTACCTATCAGGTCATTTTTAAAATTCCCATAAAGAAGAATATGAAAAACATTAGTTAACCAACTGTGACATTGCTTTAAAATTGTGTTACCACTTTAAAAAAAGGAAGAATTAGTTTTTATTTTACATATTGTCTGAGATCACAATTTTATTTTTTCATGCTGTAATGTGCAGATTAAAAATACTCTTGAGCAATCTTGCGTAACTTATAAATTGTTTCTCCATCTGAAGTTGGAAGATGCCTCATGTACTGTTAAGAAAAAAAAGACCAAATTAGTCACAAGCTAACACTTAGATGCTATATATAAACACTAGACTATCTCAAACTTAACCTGTACATGCATATGTATGTCTACACATGTAATTTTTTTATTAAAACTATTGGAACACTTTCCTTCAGGCCAGTTTTAATGGAAGGTGATAAACATTAACTGTTTCACAATGTAACCTAGCAATATAAAGAATGATTACTAAAAAAGGGTTTAATAATCCTGTAGTTAAAGCTCAGAATATTAAAATTTCTAGATACTAAGAAATTTGAGTTAGAGTACTTGTCGCATTTTCTGAAATATATGAACTTCAGAGAAAAAAAATCTGTGCTGCTGAATTAAGAACAGTCAAATTGTTTTTATCTCTTCATCAGCTGTGTTTTAAAAATGTGAAACAATGACGAAGATATTTATATCCAAACAAGGGAGAAAGCTTATATGCGCATATTGTGCCATGCTCCTGTACACAAGACATTATTTTTCTGTTGCAAGTGGGAAAAATCAAATCTGTAAAGGCAGTATCACACCTAATTGAAGTTATGAAACTTATGTACCACCATAAACTGCAATCCCTAGAATGAAGTGGTGAATTAATGACTGCAGCAGACAGCATATGGCCAAAATTTGCATTGAGTAACTCTCTTGTAAGGTTGTAATATGCCTGTCACATTCATTATCGATACTGACAACATGTTTCTTTGGAAAAATACTTTGTGAAAATTAAGCAGGGAGCATTATGACTGCAACTCAAGTCTTCCATAATGAGAACAAAACTTGAAATACTGCAACTCAGACTATGTGGAAAGGACATCAATCATATCAAAACTAAATGAACAAGTACCACGACTACTCAAGCACTTGTATGCTACATGCTCAGAACTAACAGAATCAATTTTATTTAACAGATGTCCTTAATCTGAACTGAAAAATGGACAAAGGTCACATGATGTTAAGTGTTTATCACAGATCTGGATCTAAGCTTGCACTTAAAAATTTAGCAACTGTTTCCACACTGCAGAGATCAGCACAGAAAAACCCCAAGTGTACTGATGAGGTTGCTTTCTTCTCCGTGAGCACAAATTGAAGATTAAAAACCAAACCAAACCAAAAAACTTTAAGGGGCACTTCTTGTGCTTCGTGGACATTTAAGATGCACACACAGAGTCTTTTGTAGGTAAGACTGCAAGTCTACCTTTTGAAGAGAAAGTTAATTTATCCACTACTTCATCTAAACAGAAAATGCTGTTGCTTGAGTTACTTTGGCAGTCAAGGGAAGGGACAAATAGTCAACAGCATCTGAGACCCCAGAGGAATCTTGTGGAGCCAAACTGGAGAAATGTGTAGATCAATAATATATGTTAATAACCAAGAACTGAGATCACATTTAAAAGCTGGTGCAGTAAGCATCACACTGGTAAGCTTCCATGGCATTCTGCAAAATATATGCTTAAAGACATCATTTTCCGAACTTCAGTAATGACTGTATTCATGTGACTCTAGTCTATTTTCTTTGAAGGAAAAGCAGGTCATTATTATTACAAAAATTAAGTCTCAATTGTTCAAACAATTAGTACCTAGCAGCTGATTTATCATTAGATAAACAGAAGGTCTAAGTTGGAAAACATACACTTATTTCATGTTGTTATTCAGGTGGGTAAATGCTGAAAATTTGAAACAGTTGTAAATATTTGTGTAATTTTTACTTGTAAGTAGACAGTCTGGGTGCAGTTACATAATGTACAGAAAGTATTTTCTTTAGCTGCTGGCTGAATAACATTTCCACATGCACATGCAATTACAGAAATAGAATACCTCACCTTGTTCACTAAAAGTAAAGGCACAAAGTAAAAACAGTAAACTAAATACAGTTGCTCTACTTAAGTATTGTACTAATCAGAAATTGTAAAAATTTACACCGAGTGATTTTAACCATCTCTAGAACACATACATACAACAATGTGCATTTACGAAAGGCAGAAATGTAAAGTGTAATCCCATAAAACACTATGTACATGCATATTTAGGTATGAATTTCAGAAAATACACGAAGGTATAAACACTAGCATTAGGAATGTATTCCATGGTATGTTTTAAATAAAAATTTAAAGGTATATGCATTGCAGTAATGTGTGGTCTAAGCATGTCACAAATATTTTATAAAGTATTTTCTAAAAGTTTGGAAATACTGTATAACCATAGGCTTTTTGTATATAATTCTGCTTCAAATTGTCCAAAGGACAGCTACTGCAACTAACTGCAGGTTTTTGGGTTTTTTTGTTTGTTTGTTTGGTTGTTTTTTTTTTTCCCCAGGAAATAATGCATTAAAATATAATGAGAAACAGTACATAGAAAATCAAAATGAAAATGACCTTCCTTCTACCCCTCTATCCACAACTTACACACTTTGCCTTCTTTTTCCAACTTCTTCAAGTGGACTAGGAGGTTATTTTCTGCTGCTGGAAGTAAATTTTCAGGGATATCCTAAAGGAAACACAAATACACATTTTGTATTTGTTTAAATATCTCCCAATTATTTTCAATATACAGAATTCATGGTTTATTAACATAGATTTTCCTCTTCTGAATTGCTCTGTTGAACATTCAGTTAGTTATATAATAACAACAAACTGAAATGAGTAAATCAATTTTACACCAGCTAAACTAGTAGCCTAATAACACATTTTTGTTTTCATTGCTTATTTTTTGCATTATCCATTTGTATTACGCAAACTTTGGCCAACACTAAGACGACTGTGCTTTTCTGAGCTTGGTCTGCACTGGGTTGTCAGTGTAGCTGAGCATTTTTAAAGACAAATTTGAAGATGCATTTCTGCACAGATACCCATCACTTCTATTCCATGACAATATTTGCATAGGTTTAAATATCTTTTAACAGTCAGTATCTGTAAATGAGTAAACAATTTAAAAATACGACAGCTTCAGGAGGACGAAATGTCTCTTAAAATTTTCCAATGCTTATTAGGTAAAAACCAATAGCATTTCTCAAAATCCCTCTCTCCAGGTCTATCATCCTAAAAGTAAAGCCTTCTTTTTGAAAATGAAAAAGTTCTTCTCCCAATGACAAGTCTGGCAGAAAAATTCACTAGAAAACTAGTTCAATAAATTGTGAATCTTTAAAAAGCTTTGAAAGATTACTTTTTTTTTTCATAATATGAAAGCTTTAGTAGTACTGAAAAATTCTTATCATATAGTGACAGGACAAGTGGTTTGGGATTTACATGAACATGTGAATGGCTGTATACTTAAAAACTGTAATTGTTCAGGCAGGAAAACTGCAGGAGCTAAACAGCCACAGGTAATGGTACATCAGCATTGCAAAATGTTCAATGTGACGTAGCCATTCTTTTGGAAACTAGAGATCAGCACAACCGTGAAAAATGAGTTGTGAAGCTGTTACAGACCTGTTCACAAACCACAGCCACTGGTAACTTTGACATCTTCCTCTGAAGCAAATGCTGCATCTCTTTTATCTCTACTTGCTAGGAGGGGTAACCCTCATACCACATGTACAAATTACCAAGGTTACATGAAGAACGATGAAGTAGCGAAGAAGTACACTTACGCCTGTCTAATAACACACGCAAGCTACCCAACTTCTGAGCGCAATATCCACCTCTGTGGAACTGCAGTTCACTTGTTCCTGATTTATAAGTCTGCAGGAGGGTGCTAGAAGTTTTAACCCATCTTTCAGGAGACTCCATACACACTTTGACAAATCAACAATTAACAGTCATCTCATACTTATCACTTAGAACCAAGCACTACAACTTTATTTTTGCTTGGCCCTATGAAACTGTGCTTAGGACCATCTAGATAGTGAAATAAAGTTTGTAAGAATCACCTGGGCCCCACTCCAATGAAGTGCTTAAACAATACAATTTAAATGCACAGTCATATATGAATTCTGAACAAGCAGAATTTTTTTTTCCTCTTTTAAAAAGCCACCATGGTCTTCACTCAAATACTTAAACTGTTACATACAATTTTATGAACATAACCTCAATTTTCTTTAGTTTGATCTAAGAACTTTTAATCAACAGTTACCTTGTATACTAGCTTTACAAGCTCCGAGGATGTATATGATTTTCCAGCATTCGTCTGGAAAACATTTAGAATTTGCTGTTCACGTGCAGTTCGGTGAGAAATGTAGCCTTGGATTCTAGTATTTGCATCACGTACTACTGGGCCATGACCTAAATCAAAACAGATGTACCAGAGCACTATTACTTAAATTTGAAATTAAGTATGCTGTTGAATAATTGAATCATTCTTATATAAACTCTGGTAGACTTAAAAGTCATAAGAAAGGAGTAGCACCTGTATGTACCACCCTGTCAGAGTATCCTTGATGTTAAATTGTAGGATGCTCTTTGCATGTTTTTTGGTTGGTTGCAGGTTTTTGTGGTTTGGTTTGGGTTGGGGTTCTTCTTGCGCATGAATAGGCCAAAATTAAGTTTGCATGTCTGCATCACAGTCTGCAATTAAAAAGCATTAAGATGGAAAGGAAGAATTATGATCTGAGACGTCTGAATGGGGAAAGGGAATACTTCAGATGGAATAAGGAAAGCAAGGGAAGACTGCTTTAGGCCATTAAAAAATGGAAAAGAGTTCACTGCTGAACGGATTTTAAAGATGAGATTCAGATTATTACCTCTATCTGCCTGTCTCACTCTCCCCAAAGGATATTGATACCTATGATTTAAACCGATATTGGTCTTTGAACAGTAGTAGCGGAGGCAAAGGACACATGTAGTACTGTCCTGTTGTGGGGCTATCTAGCAAACACAGGTGAGGGAAGTAACATCTTTAGTTGTGACAGACATACTGTACTTTATTCCCTTAAGAACATGTTTTCATAAATACGATCAAAAAAATTAATAGAGACAAATCAGCGAGCCAACTGGAATGTGTCAGGGCAGGAATAAGCAATGCACAAGGAAGGTTATATGTAGATCATTTTATGTCTGGCTGGTTAATAAACAAAATACGTTTTTTTTCTGGACTTAGTGTGGCAGATCAGAAATGTTCAACTTACTGAAAGGTCTTTGAATCAAATCAGAAAAAGGCTTAATTGGTAAAGCACTAATTGTAGAAAAATCAAATGCTGCCTCATGATACACTAAAATGACAGAAGAAATGAAAATATTTTTCAGACATGAGAGTTACATGCATAGAAATTAAACTTAATATTTTACCTATAGAGAAATTTACTTGCATGAATATGTCACATGCTTTTTATAGCAAGGTTTCCTGTCTCTTTGCCTGTATACCTCACCTGAAGTAACAGCAGCAACTTCCAGCTCTGCCAGTCTAAACTCCAAGTAATTTATAAAATTAGTAGAACAGAAACTACTGTAAAAAAGCCTAGCTTTCTTTTAGAAGTTATGGAGTATAATCCAAATCAGACAGTTTCTTTTGAGGTTCTCTGACTATTTTAAAAAAAATCATCATATTCTTGACTTGTGCTTTTGGGTTAACTGACTAAATGCGTTTTTAGTTTTAAGGCTTTTTAAATTAGAGCTTATTTTGCCTGAGGACAGGCAACTTATAAAAAAGAGCAACTGATTTTTCACGATTTGAATATCTGTGAAATAAAAAAATGTCAAAAGAATCTATCCTTCAGCAAGTCAAAATATTTATGCATATCTCTACTTACACACTCACTTCAGCAGATTTGAAATTACTAAATATAGATTGACGCTTGCCTTGTGTAAAGACAGTATTATAAATAAAAGATATGTAACATGTAAATATGAAACCATACTGTCATATACACATATATTTAATGATTTCAAATATATTTAATCTGAAGCTATTGGTCCTTACAAAATAAATTACAAATATAACAGTATCTCTAGTAAATATGTTTCCACTTATAAAAACAAAAGTTTAAATTTAGAAAAAACACATTAAGATACACAGAGCAGAGACTGTAATGGTAACCGTCCATTCTCTTGCATTATCTAATGACAAAAGTCACACTAAAGTATTCAAAATTAAGGCCCACACATGGAATCACAAGGCAGTCTTAAAACCTGTCTCTGCTCTTCCAAGTGATTTAATTGACTCAGACTACAAGACCAATGTCAGTACCTGGAGTGGAACCCACATTTTGCAAAGTTAAAGGCATTTCATATCCATTACATCATCTGATCCATAGCCATTGTGTATGCATATACATACATTAAAATGATGTCAGAAACCTTGGGACTAAATCCAGATGCGGACCTTTCCCATCCATAATTTTTCAGGGACAGCAACACACTTAACTTCACCAATAAATAAATTAGTATCTGCATAAATGTAAAGTGTTTCTGAGCACATGAAATAGATCTTTCAAAACATGACCCTCTTTCCAGTAATTTAGACTTTGTATCAGACAGCTTCATATTACTGCAGACCTCTGTACAGCCCAGATGATCAGGAACAGTTTTGATTCTCGTAACACCCTGTGAAGTAATATAGATTTTCCTACTTTACAGTAAATTAACGCACAAAGGATAAAATTGAAGAAAATAATTGGCTCATGAAATCTTGCAGAGATTCCTAACTCCAGTACCATTTTTTTCTGTATTATCAAGGATCATCGTTTATTATTACAGGATGGGGAGCCCTCTGCTGACGAAAATGCCCTTTTCTGGTCCCAAGGATTCTCATCAACTATCGGCTGCAAATAGATTGTCATGAGTATTGTGCCTGAAATAATTTCCACATTAAATGAAAAAAGAAATGTGGAAGGGGAAGAATTAGCAGAATTCAGCTACTCACACCTAGCCAGCAGTCAGCTTGTTACAAAAATTCTTGCTCCCTGTCTAATTCTGAGGCTGCAATGTGAGTGCTAAAGCATGGATGGGAAACAGAGAAACAGTTCAAGAATTAGGAAGACCTAAAACTGCAATAAAGTCAAAGTACTGAGCTTATATAGAATTTATTGGTAAAGCAAACTACCTTCTGCTATAGTTACCATTTTACTGTAGTACATACCAATAGTATAAATGATTGTTCTGATTGGGCAATAGTTATCTTTGACACAATTGCACATACATTTTGTGATGCATGGATAAAAAAAGAAAGTTGGTTCCAAATCATCTCAATACATAGCTACTCATCATTGAAAATGCGTAATACCCAACTGGCTTCCTAATTGCAAGTACAGCATGAACATACTTAGAACGGAGTAGCAAACAGTTACAGATAAATGGCACAAATATTCAACCTTGGTGAATATGTAATCTAGATAAATAATGATTAAGGAGAGAGTGAAATACAACAGATAAAATTGATAAACCTGATAGAATTTGGAATATATAGGGTTTTGGAAGGCAGAAATTCAATCAGAGGAACAGACCGTGTTTTGTAGGTATGTAAGCAAGAAAGTAGAACAGTTGATTGATCAATAGACTGAGATTCTGGAAGCTAAAATATTCTTAGTTTTACCAGTAGTTAAGTCAATAACTATGAGCAAGTCACTATTTCCCTCCACATCCATGGAATATCTATAATGATATTTTCTTACACAGCATTTTAACGCTTACATCTTAAAGCACTTAAAGAACACCTACTTCAAAAGAAGCATATTTTAAGAATGAACACAAAAGAGATTTGGTAATGCAGGCTAAACATAGATGGTTAATGGAGGAAGACAGAACTGAGAATGCAGACACCGTTGCTCAGATTGACAAGTTGAAGAAGATGAAACAGAAAAAGTCAGAAAAAATCCTGAGATGTAGCTCTGAAAAAGCAAATGAGCTTAAACCTTAGTTACATAACTAATTCTTAAAATCCAGTCGTGTCAAATAGACACATGGTTTATATGAAAAGTAAATGCATTCCCAAGGTTTGGGAGAGGTAGAGGAAAAAAATTAAAGCAAAGTCATAGACTGAATGACTCGGCAACTTTCAGAACATGATGTTGGCCTCTTGGCTTTTGTTCAAATTTAAGCTAAGTCATTAACTAAGACAACCATTTGACAGTTCTGCAGCTTCCCAAGATGAATTTGTGATTAATCTGTGCTGCAAAGGACAGATACCTCTCTCAAAAAACATTACTAGGTTACTCACACTGGCAGTGTATGTGGGGCTGCAAAGGACCAAAAGAACAACTATTATTTTTTCTTCCAGGGTAACATTAAGGCGCATGGATAGAGTAATATAAGAAAACCAAATTTGCTTATGATTCCAACAGTGAAAGAGTCTGGCCTCTGTAGGCTTTGGGCACAGAAGCACAAGATTCACCCTCAAATGGAGAAATCTCAGGAAGGAAAGATATAACTGAAAAATTTTCAAGTCTTGCAAACCACCATGCTATAAATTCATCTTAGCTTAGCAGTGGACATATATTAAGTAACAAACTTGAACTCTTACATTAGTAATGGTGTTTGATTGTATTAAGAGTTCTCAAATTCTTAGAGGTATTTAAAAATTATATAGTAAAACAGAACAGTTAAGAATAGAAACACTTACCTGGATATATTAAATCTAGTTTCATTTGTAACAACCTTTTCAGAGTTTTCATATAATCATACAGGTCTTCAATTACTGTTGTTCCTTCCCCTAAAATACAGTCACCAGAAAACACAGCATTTTCTTCTTCTAGATGTAAAGCCATATGATCATCAGTGTGTCCAGGTGTATATAAAACTCTGTTTAAAGAAAAACAACAAAAAAGCGTAAGTTTTTCATACAGCATATATGCTTCATTTTCAGAAGCTAGGAACAAAGAATGATAAAAATCACTTAGAAAGTAGCTCACAAGAACCAGAAGAAAATAGACAAAAAAGGCTGAAACCTTGACATAAACAGGGTATCACTTTATCTAATCCCAGCTGATTTTCTTATACCGCGTAGAGAACACAGATCATCATCTCTAACATGCTTTTACTTAGATGACACATCATAATAGAAGTGCATTAAGGGAGCTGGCTAGTCATGTAGAACTTGTGTTATAGAGGGCTTTACTCTGAAGCTTTAAAAAAGAAAAATTGACATGTTATTTCCAGATTGAAATGCATGAAGTTCTTGACATACACCTTGCGCTTAGCAAAAAAGGGTAAGGATGATGTTGCCAATTCTTTTGGAAATTATAAGCTTCTGGACCCAACCCAGATAAAGTTCTGTCTCCTGAAATTTATTTTTCCCTGAAAGCCCCATGACACAGTGGAGTGGAGCTGTCAAATACAACAAGGATTCATGGTCTTTTAGCTGTTCTATATGCAGGTCATTAAACATCTGAATGGTAAGGATTTAGCACCCCACAGCTTGAATGAGTATTGCATTAGAATGCAGCAAAGGGTGAATGGACAGTTGATATGTCTATAGTAACCTGAGATGCTAAGGAGCTGCACTGCAGTGTCATTTCACTACAGTTTTTGAAAGGCAGAAGGCCTCATTCTGAGGCTGATTCAAACAGTAACACAACTCAGACCAGCATCACTGCTGAAATTCATCAGAATCTTCTTATTAATGGCAGATGCATCAAAGCAGTGATCACGAACTGGCAGAGCTGGTGCCAATCACCATGTACAGGCCAATGTACTGCACTCAGCCATGTCACTGCAGGGCTGGGAGGCCAGAAGCACAGCACCATCTGATGCAATGACTTCCAGCTCCTACTGAATATTGAGTTCAGCAGAAAGCAGGTCAGCCATCGTCCTGTGGAGGCAACATAAAAATCAAGTTGATGGGTTGCATCTTGCCTTTGTAGGAAGTGGTATCCTCCAGTTCTTGATGAAACTTTATCAGAAAGCTTAACCACTAACATGGAAAAACAAAGGAAAAAGAACCCAACACTGCCTGGCACACCTTGAAAACGTGAAGGTTGCTAACTAAAATTTAACATGCAGATACTGCTGTTTCGGAACCAGTGGTGGATCTAAGAGTATCCTTTAAGTGCTTACTGAATTAACTAGGTGAGAATACCTGCTTTTAACCAAGCATAAAGTTTGGCTGCATTACCCCAAACTTCAAAATGTGCCACCCCTATCTTACTTGGATTCAAATTTAACAAGTTGTTTTCCATCTCTAAATTGCTTTTGTCCAAACATGGGCTACTTAGGGTAGTGATAGGTCTTCAATATTCAATATAACAGTCTCCATGTTTTCTTTTTTTTTTACACTAACAAAATAAAATGCTTTTGGTCAAATACATTCTTTATTTTTACATTTTTTCTTCCAGTCAGCCATCTGGCACATTCTACAAGTGGGATATAATTCACATTGAAGCTGAGGAGAAAAAGCAGAATTTGTCCTTAGAAGAGTAATGCTTTGTTAACGAATGAACTCTGGAAACAGAATGGTCAGATCTTTTTAGTGTGTGCGTGCGTGTTTGAGGCAGGGTGGCTTTCTGCTTCAGACTCATTCAAGCTGGCAAGACAGGCAATATGCCCTCTGGGAAGAAAACCCCCAAATTGGCACCCTACAAGAACCTGACAGGTTAAAGATTTAAAATTTAACATTTTAAGTATTAAATGTTTTAGTGTCTCCTTGGGAAATATTTTTAAAGTAAAAAGAAAGTCATGCTAAATAATCCATCCAGACTACCATAAACTTCCCCCAAAGTGTCATTTTTAATAGTAATTACTTAGATAAGAGTAATGAGAAAGAATGTCAAATCCTATTTGGTTTCCCAGAGGAAATATTTTTCCAGGGAAATATTCTTAATTTCTCTGCTGAGGCCAAAAACCAAAGGCTAATTCCTGATAATCCTCATTCATAAAACAATTTCTTCATATAAACGTAACCTGCTGGATCATGATAGCAAGTCTTACATGCGTAAGTGTTGAAAAGATTAGATGTATGGATTGCCAATCATTAGAAGTTAGGGTACATATATGTGCCAGAATTCTGAAGAAAAAAAGTGATTCAGCAAACTTGCAGAAATTGGTCTTTACCTGAGTGTGGCTCCTTCTGTCTGTATCACATCTCCCTCTTTAAGATAAAAATATTCACGTCCTCCTTCTATTGTTTCTTCACGATGAGGGACACGAGGAAGCTTACAGACGCGATATTCAGAGTCTATTTAAAGAAAGCAAAGAAAACAATGTTTTGAATTTGTCACTAACAAAGCTAATTCCACAGAAAGGCTACTTTTTGAACAAGTACTATTAATTATTACACAGTATGAATACAAAACTAGACACAAGAAATTCTGTACAGTAACTTTATGTTTATAAAGCAACTTTATTCCAGAGCCACAAACACTGAATAGTGAAAGCAACTGAACCTGAATACCGTACTCTGTACCAGCAGTAGTTTTGAAGACAAAAAAAGTACAAGTGAATTAATAACACCAGCAATTATTATATTTTACAAATGTTCCTTCTTGACTCATCAAGAGCCAAACCCCCCAAGTTTCTACAACACCACTAGGATTTCTGCGCTCAAGTTCTGCATGATGATTCATAGAAGTACCATTCAACATTTGCCTAACACTGGATGGAGGCTTTTTACCTGCAGCTTCCCTCAGCACCTATCATTCCAAACCGTGCATGAACTGTGAATGCCTGGGCTGAACAGCTATGGATAGCAACCTAGAAAGGTATTTATATCCCTTGCTAGTCTTTACAGCCATGCTCATGGGTTGACAAGACCAAAACTCTCACAGACACCAATGTTGTTTTCAGTAGTGCCCAGGCTTCTTTGCATATAAGCACCTGGCAACTTTACAAAATTTGATAAAGCCTGTGACAAAGTTTGTGATGAAGTCCAACGACACTAAGAACCACGTTACCCATACTGCTTATTCTCTTCCCAGATACTAAAGCAGAAATGTCCCTTACTGTTTATCAACATGAAATACACATTTTTAGATCAGAATTTACCTGCAGACTGCCCTACCCTCTTTCCCCTCATGATATGAGGCCTACGAATTTGTCACCAATTACTAATGGTCTGTGTAAGGAATCTCAAAGTTATGCATGTTTCTTTTTCAGAGATTAAATTATTTATTGTTTTTACACAAGTGAAAATAATGGTCAATTTGTCATTACTGTCAATGTAGAAAGGAAGGAGTTTCAAGTTTTTCTCAAATCTCTTAATATCATGTAAACTGCTGATGGTAATTCAGGTTCTTATTAATCACACATAAGAAAAACTGACTATGAAGATATGCACAGGTACTGAAGAAAAACTATAGTCTACAACTACAATATCAAGATTATTTGTTGCTCTCATTCTATGCACTGTAACAGTATCATGAAATTACATGTAGTTTATATGGAGGTTGCAAAAGAATAATCCAGCTGATTTGCATAGAAGCACTCTGTAAAAGTTTTTTCTTGCCACATATGTAACATTTTCAACAATATCTGAAATCTCTGGCCTACCATTAGGGATGTTTTTGCAGATATCAGGTATTCCACCACTATGATCATAATGCCAGTGAGTCACTAAAATGTCTTGAATTGAGACGCTGAACTCCGACAGTGCCTGCTTTAAACAGCCAATATATTCAGGAGTAGCTGGCTCCCCAGTGTCAATAAGGACTCTTCTACACATGGACGAAAAAAAACCAACAAACAACAGTGAGAGAGTTTAGAGTGCTCATGTGACAGTTAAAGAGCGCTAAAGAACCCAGCATTGCACAGGAATGTGGCAGTAATGGACGCCATCTCTTTCCCTCGGTGATACTCTACCCCCGAGGCATAACAATTTACAAAGAAGGATAAATAATAAATTTAGCACACACATTTTCAACTCGCGGACACGTCGCGGGAACCAGCGTTTAGCCCCGCCGGGGAGCTGCGAGGCCCGAGGCAAGGCCCCCACCCGCTTCCCTCACGGAATGCCGCGCCTCAGCCCATCAGTCGCCCGGCCGAGGCACACACCCCGCCCGCCCAAGCCGCCTCCGGGCGCCGGTCCCGAAAACCTAATGCTGTACTTTATTATTATTTTTTTTCCCCTCCTCTTTTTTTACCCAACTAAGGGACTTCGGAACAGCCCGGTGTCCGCCTCTCGAGCCGGAGGCAGCGCCCAGGCCCCCTCCCCCGCCGCCGAGCAGGGTCGTTACCTGGGCCCGGTGCCCACCAGGTAGGTGTTGGTGCCCTGCAGCGTCATGGGCCCCGGGTTGCAGCCCAGTACCCGCACCACCCGCGACGAGAGCCGCTCGATGCGCGGCAGTAGCGACGCCATCGCTGCAGCGGCACCCCGCAAACTCCCGGCTCGGCTCGGCTCGGCTCGGCTCCGCTCCCCTCGCACCACCACGGCCACCGACGGGCGGCGGCGGAAGCCGCTATTCGCCCTGCCCCGCCCCCCGGCGCCGGCCGCGAGGCTTTCCGCCCGGTTGTGAGGCGAACTGCCGCCCTCAGTGAGGCGGCTCCTCCCGGCCCGCGGCCACCGTTTTCGCTTAAAGGAACACGGCGGGTTTTCGCTTAAAACTCGGCCTCTCGGAACAAACGCTGCGGTAATTCAGTGGAGTAAAGGCGATGTTGTCCTTCGACGGGTCGGTGCCTCGCTGCTGCCCAGGGAGAGGCAGGTCCTGCTCTGCTGGCTTCTTCCTAAAGCCGGGAGGAATTTGCTGTAGCTACAGCTGCATCGTCTGTCTATTCTGAGAACATGCCCACTTAGAGCGTATGTAAGAGCTGTATGCGCTCCTGTATGGCATATAGGAGCTATCTAGGATTCGGCATTTTTAAGAGAATTGGGGAGCTACTGGAGAGTGTCCAGCGAAGGGCCACTAAAGTGATGAAGGGACTGAAGCATCTCTTCTGTGAGGAGAGGCGGAGTGAGCTGGGACTGTTCGGCCTGCAGAAGAGAAGGCTCAGGGGGTCTTATCAATGTTTTTAAATACCTGAAGGGAGGATGCAAAGAGGACAGAGCCAGGCTCTTTCCAGTGGTGCCCAGTGACAGGACCAGGGACAATGGGCACAAGCTGAAGCACAGGAGGTTCCCTCTGAACATCAGGAAACACTTTTCCCTGTGAGAGTGACCGAGCACTGGCACAGGTTGCCCAGAGAGGCTGTGGAGTCTCCATCCTTGGAGATACTCAAAAGCCATCTGGACACAGTCCTGGGCAGCCTGCTCTAGGTGGCCCTGCTTGAGCAGGGGGTTGGACCAGATGACCTCCAGAGGTCCCTTCCAACCTCAGCCATCCTGTGATTCTGTGAAATTTTGCCACTGTCATCCAAGTAGTAATACCGTGTTTGCGAACAGCATTCATTCTAGAGCCTGCAAGGTGCTGAAATTCACCTGTTTGGCTTTGCAGTGTCCCCTCTGAAATGCTTGGTTAGTTGCCTTTCAACTGGCATTGTTAGAGAAATTAGAGCAGACTTGTTCTTTCCTTAAAGTACCTGTAAAGGAAGAATAAAGATAACTTAACCTGAAATTAAAGGAAGTAATATTACTGTGGACAACTTTACCAATATTAGAATTTCAAATATTATCTGATTTTTTTATACCTATATAAAATCCTATATATTACCTGTAACAATAAATGTAAATTTATAGGTTGATCATAGCAATACAAAGCACAAAAAAGTGTTTGGTGGTAGCATATTTTTTGCGTAAATGTTTTTTTCATTATGTGAAAATAGAGTTGCAATGCTTATATGTGATCTCAGGCCATTTCTAGGATTCGCGTGGGCAAACAGTTTCCCACTGTCTTCTGAAGGGGGAGAAATCCCCAAACATGATCTTGATATGAAAACTTCCAAAAGACTTGTTAGATACAAACAACTTGGAGTACAGTGTGGAACTGAAAAAAACCAACTTCGTGGCTTCAACAGAACTTTGTAACTTCATGAAACTTCAAAGTTTAAATTTTTTGGTTTGCTGAAACACTAATGTGGCCAAGTAATACATGCAATACATGCCGGGAGATAAGCTATTAAAGGCTTTGACATACTAACAAAGGTCTGCATCTTGCCATGCATGACAAACTGGTGTTCCCCACTCTAACACTACGTCTCTTTCCTCCTTTCCCCATTGCTGGTTCTCAGTTTGCCACAGATCCACCTGATGCGTTTGGCTTCCTGGGCAGCGTGAGGCAGAGGACTGCACGAGGCAGGGAGGCAGCTCTGAGGTAGGCCCTGCTACCTGCCTATCCAAGCTGCACTTGCTAGTGTTGGCTCACAACTCCAGATTTGCAGCTGGCCTCCAAGGTCAGAGAACAAATGGTGCCTTTCAGCTGCCTGGTCAGACAGCAGTGCTGCATCTTCGCTGTGCAGGGACCAACAGCATGCTTGCCTCCAGGCTGCTTCATCAGTGCTCATTTAGGTACAGTTAGTACACTTAAAGTGCTAGCTAACCCTTCAGCTACACAAACACACAAACAGTATGCATTACCTTGCAGTCACCCATTCAGCCAAACAGTTTGCTTTGTGGTGCACAAGAGGCTTGCTGGCAGTACATTGTGCAGGCCTATATTATGCAGCAATTAAAAAAATCTACTCCTGGGCATGGAATTCGATTGCAGCTGTTAATTGCCAGGCATCACAAAAGGCACAGACAGAAACTGCCACATACAGATACTGGCCATCCCTATATTTAGGCCTTCAAGCCGATTTCTTTGATTTATCTCCTAAGTCAAAACTTTACTCATTTGAGATATAAACCCTTTACATTTATTTTTTATTTTCAAGCTCATCAAAGCATGAACTACAGACAACAGAAAGGATGTTTCGGGTCAAATGAAAGAAGCCTTTTTGTGTGCAGGTGTGCTGCTGAAGTAAGCAGGACACCCCTATACACAATATTCCAGTCTCTTCCTATGTCATTTTCCTGTATACTGTTTTATAAGAAACTGTGACTACACCTGAAGTTACCTAATCATGAGGTACCTTATTATGCTGATTTTATAGCACACCTGCATTCATATTTGGTGGTATGTTCAACCCATTTTCAGTCCTTAGATAAAGTTTAGTTGCTGTGTCATTAAAAGAAGGTACTAACTAAGCAAAGGCAAGCTGTGTATTATTTCAGTGGTTTCCTATTTCTAAGAAAATTCTGAAAAGTTAGAGAAGATTTCTGAAATGATTTACCTGAAGCTTTACATGTCATCAGTAACTCAGAAGTAGTAAGGTGCCAGTTATTTTTAACATCACAAGACTCTTTTTTTTTTTTTTTCTAAATTAAGAATTGTTTGGGGAACTGTAGACTTGTTCCCCGGGGAATACTTATTACTACTGTTACTGTCCTGTAGTAAAAGAATGCATTTTCTGTTAGGCAGGAGTTGCGAATCTGTTTCGTCTGTAGGTGGCAGCAGTGGGTGCCTTTGGAGAACGAAGTGCAGGTTCTTATATCTTCATTTCCTGCACAAGCCCATCGGTTTTAAAAGTCTAGTGTTTCTCTTATAATATGGAGGTTAATAGGCACGTAGTGAAAGTCTTGCTATTATACTCTCTAATGTGGTACAAGCAAATATGAGTGTATAGCCTCGAGTTCTTTTGATTCACTGACTGTTTTATGTTGTTAAGACAAAATTTTGAGGGGAAAAATATTCTGAAGCAGGGAATGTTAGACTACCAGTAAAAAAAAAAAAAAAGAAAAGCTGCGTTTCAATAAACCTAAAGTGAGATTGCTTGTGATATACAATGTGATCTTTGATGGAGGATTAATTTTCTACAACTATGAGATACATAAAATGCAGTTTGGTATTTCTGAAAATCCCACAAGGTCACTGTTTGCATTTTTAGTACTCAGTAAACCTTTGAGCACTGGCACTTGGCTTTCTTCCCCATTTTCAGCATAAATGTTGAGTGTAAATGCCTCTCCACTGTGGCTGTATAACAGCCTAATAGATCTAAGCACAAGCATGTAATTCTGTGATAATTCGAGAGAATCAGCTGCACAGTACACAGAAAATTTCTTGAGATACTTATCTTCATAGACATTGGTACGTGAAAGTCTTGTTGAAAGGATT
Organism: Haliaeetus leucocephalus; assembly: GCF_000737465.1. Classification (NCBI taxonomy): domain Eukaryota; kingdom Metazoa; phylum Chordata; class Aves; order Accipitriformes; family Accipitridae; genus Haliaeetus; species Haliaeetus leucocephalus. Next base: position 6,560,962 of record NW_010972942.1, on the reverse strand, counting down.
TTTGGCTGGTAGGTTTTTGTGTTATTTTAATACAATTCTAGCTGCTATTTATAAAACATATTTTAAGTAAGATATGCACGTATGTCTTGATACTTGCAGAATTTATCTTTCAGCTTCATTATGTTTTTATGCTTGTTACCTGGTACAGAGATAAGTAAAGAGACCTTAAACCAAAAAGAAGTGAAGCAGATATTGCAGAGGGAACGTAGACCACAAGATTCCTACATTAAGAGGCAGCATTGTGTAGAAAATGTAGAAAGCCAGATCAGCTGATTTGTAGGAAGTGATTAGGGGAGATGATGAAAGGACTGGAGCATCTCTTCTATGAGGAAAGGCTGAGAGAGCTGAGACTGTTTGGCCTGCAGAAGAGAAGGCTCAGGGGGTCTTATCAATGTATTTAAATACCTGAAGGGAGGATGCAAAGAGGACAGAGCCAGGCTGTTTTCAGTGGTGCCCAGTGACAGGACCAGAGGCAATGGGCACAAACTGAAACACAGGAGGTTCCCTCTGAACATCAGGAAACACTTTTCCCTGTGAGGGTGACCGAGCACTGGCACAGGTTGCCCAGGGAGGCTGTGGAGTCTCCATCCTTGGGGATACTCAAAGTCATCTGGACACAGTCCTGGGCAGCCTGCTCTGGGTGGCCCTGCTTGAGCAGGGGGTTGGACCAGATGACCTCCAGAGGTCCCTTCCAACCTCAGCTGTTCTGTGACTGTGAGATTCTCCTAAAAATCTGTATGTTAATGCTGCTCAGAGCATAAATACTCTATGTGAGTTCAACTTTTGGGTTCACTGGATGGGTGACCGGGGGTTCTGGTGTAGCAGGGTACCAAGTAGCAGTGGTGGTAGAAAACTGCTGACAGCTTGGACAAGTATATTGGAGAAATTCATGAAGAAGCAGGGGAATCTATTACACTGAGGTCAAGTCATTGGCCAATACAGTCTTTCAAGCCATGGATTTTCTTCTGTAACTTCCATTAATACCAATGGCAAAAGCATCCATTGACTGCAAAGCTTAAGTATCAAAAGTAAAGACACACAATGAATCTTCAGAAATCCCAAAGTTTTTCAGGTTGGCATTTCATCCTGTTTATTTCTATGCTAGTCCTAGTGAGGACCTTAGTTTCTCATGTCTGGAATGAGTCGTCTCTTCCAAAGATAAAATATCCAATGTCCTGTTAACACTAATCAACACAGAAAAAAAGGTTCTTCCTACCCCATTTGGAAGCAAATAACAAGATGTGTACTGAATACCATAGGAATTTTGTCACATTTTAGAGATGTGCTTTCTTTGATGGCAAGTCTAACTAGAAAACAAATAAATCATCCAGCCAGTAATTTAGCTCATGAGCTGCTTGATTTACACTCCAGGAATCAGATACACAAACCTTGTCTCTCTCTCTGTGCTGTAGAGGTTTTGTCATTTTTTAATAATAAGAAAGGTCACAGCAATGAGTTTGTGACTTGGATGATTTAAAATGCCTTCCTTTAAAGCTGTAGGAGCTTAGTCACTATTTGGGCAAATATCTTGCAAAGCATATTACAAACTTAAAAAAGCTGAGGTGGTGCTAGAAGAATTTAAAACTATATACGGAATTCAATATATAATGTATTTATTGTTCTGCTGCTAAATTATGTATATTTTTATAATTCAGGAAGAACATATCTTGGATGACCAAAATTTTTCATACATAAAGAAATTATATTAATCATTGACTAAGATCAATAGAGATTTTTTAGGATTTAAAAGATATCTGTGTTGTACTGGAGGGCAGTTGCTTTTCAGATCTGGCCCAGATCCATGGAAAGGGGCAGTCTTGTTAAAAGCTTCTAAATGTGGATAGTCTAGTCCACAGTCAGTTTGCCAGTCTTGTCTTGTCTGCAACTACTCTTTCAGTCTCATCCATCGAGGTCCCAGTGAAGTGAAGGCTGTGAAGAACCAGTGGTCCAGTCCATTCCAGTGGATTTTATGCAGGTGGAACAATCAAGTCGGGGAGTACAAGATAGGATGGGCATGATGAATCACTTTTGTTTTTCTCAGCAAAGATTATGGAGGTTTATGCTGCTATCAGATGTTTAATTTGCTGCAAAAGCACACAGTAGCTTAGTCCAATGTTGAAAGAAATATTGTCCACAAAAGCTATATTCTAACAGAGTGCTTATATTCATCTGATCATTTATAGGACAGAACAGGTGTCATTGTAATTCCTGAGCTGCTGCTTCTCTGAAGTCACCGGGATTTTATTGTGGAGCAATATACAACTACATTTTTAAGTAGTGCATTCATGACGCTCACAGCCATTATGAAGAGCTTGTTGGCATGCACACAGTAGGCCTGCTATCTTTGAATCATCACTGAGATGATTCTGCACAGGTAGAAAGGCCTCTGCTGCATTTATTCAGAAGGCTGTTATGGATAATGCTTTGCCCCACTGATGTCCTCAGTTGTTTTCCCAATGTGTTGTCTTGCAAGAATGAACCATGTGCAATTGAACCAGGAATTCTGCAGTACTGCTTTGGATTCAGACACTGTTTTTTTAGCTTTGGAAAATTAACTTGATCCTTTGAGTCTGTTCTTCAAGTAATGACATGAAAATAGTGGTATTTCAAGCACTGCAAGAACTACTTAGGATTAGGATGTTTCTAACCTGTAAGAGGGAAGCAGGAAGGAGCACAAGAAAAGGCAAGCACTGATAATATGTTTGCTATGAGGACACATCTCCTGTCCTAAGTGCTAGAAAAGCTATAGACTGCTCTGGCTGAGGGTATGCATCATCCTGCGCGGCACAGTCATAGAGGCAGAATCACAACACCTGCTCCTTGTACCCTGCAGCTCTTTTAAACATGCAGAAAAATTTTATGTTGAGTGCCAATGGCTCAGCTGGAGCAGACTCTTGCAAACGCCTGTAGTTTTACCAGAGGAAAACAATTTTAATCACTTGTCCCTGGACACATGCAGTCTCTTCATGTATCATTGCACAGAAAAGGTTTTGGTATATATTTTAAAGTGCATTGTACTACAGTTTTCAACTATAGCCAAAAAGATTGTTCTTTTTTCATAAAACTTTGAGATATATAAATGTGTACGCAAATAAATAAATGAATATGTATGTATAAATACAAACATATACATATAAATAGACATATACACATACATGTTTCCATAAATAGCTATTGGCTTTTGCTTAAGAGGTCTAACAAACTAAAGTCTAAGTTTGAACATGCATACATAGATATATACATGTACAGAGGGAAAGTGGTACTTTTTTTTTTCTTTACGTTTATGGAGCAAAGTGTGAAATTAATTTATTGAAAGGAATTTTATAATATATTAAACTTAGTATTAAATATAGACAGGGACTTCTAAACTGAATTTTTAGAATAGAATTTTTATAGTATATTCACAAGAATGGCAGTTCTTGACCGGTAGCAAATCATTAACTGTGTCACATGGTTTCCATATGATTTTAGTTTCAGTTTGTGTTGTATCTGTAAGCCCTTTAACTCTTCTTGGATTGCAAGTCTTGTAAAAGTATGGATGGGAAATCTGCAAATATGCAAATCTACAATTTTTTTAAAGTGAAAGATCTCTGTCCATGGCCAGTATTAAGGTAAGCCTGCATTTTGTAATAGCATTTTAAATGTATTGTGAGAACTGAAGGCCTTGCTAACCACTTTTTATTGTTTCTGCTTTATCACAAAATGATTCTGTAAAAGTATGTTAGTTTTTAGAGCAGGCTTATATTTATGTTGGCTGACAGACACTTTACTCTTCTTGCTCCTGTCACATTAGATCTCATATGTTTAATAAGACCAGGGACAATATAATTCTGAGTGATACAAGACACTCCCGTGGCACTTAATTGTACCCCACCTAGTACATGAGACCGTAGTGCTATTTGGAGTGCTATCATGCATAAAATATAGGGGATATTAAGGGCTGAGATCTTCAACGGAGCTTCCATGTGCACTTGAGAGGAGGCATTAGTGCTTGGGCTTGGAATTAAGACATCAGACATTTGGGAATACAGATTGGTGAGTCTCTGATAGAGGTTTTTTTTTTTAGGTTACCATGAGCAAACTGTAAACCCTGTGTTTTACCAGCCATTCAAAGGCTCTTACAAGACTAGATTCCTTATTCAAGATAATTATGAGACTGTGAGCAAGCTGACATGCTTGATAATGTGTGGCTCCTCATTTATCTCAGCTTACCTGATGGCTTCATATACCACCAAGTCGTCCAGACAAGTCTGCAGGCTGCTGGCATGGCAGCAGTTGGGACAGTATGTGTGTCTGTGTGTCTGAAGTAGAAATCACCTGGCTCACAGCTACTCTTCATGCTGGTTTTTCAGAGGAGTCTGGACATAGCCTGTAAATCTTCCTTTTTATTAGGAATAATATGATAATGAGATAATTCCTCTTTGTGAAGTGCTCAGATACAAAAGGATAGGGAGGTTGTAAAGAGGGAGGAATCCAGTTACCCTGTTTATTCATTTCAGGTACAAAATTAGAGGCTACTCCCTGCCACTCAATGTCTAGTACAGTATTATTCATTAAATGTGAACCTTGGTATACTGCCTACTTCGGCCATAAATTGCCTATCCAAAGAACTTTCTGTTTGGATCCAGTTATTGACTTACCTTTCACTTTTGTGTTTCTTGCAACAGTCAAATAATGAACTTGTTCAGGTTTTTGTTTTGTTTTGTTTTTTTCTCATCTGTTCTAAAAACCACACATAATGTTCTTGTCACAAAAAAGACTACAGCTTGACGAAGGTGGTACATAACAAGTTGCAGAATGACATGATATTCTTACATAGAGTAAATACAGTTTCCTTTGGAATTTTTTTTGAATGAATCCTAGTAATAAACTCTTAAGTTTGTTCATACACAAGTTTTCATATATGAAATGTGTAAACACAAAGCTCAGTTTATGCTGGACTTTGTACCAAAGTCCATTTCCCTGAATATGACTATGAATTGGATATAAATTGCATTGATTTGAAAGAGATTAGTGGTATTTTATTGGAGAGGAGAGGAAAGAACATGAAAGGATTCCAGCTATCCCAGCTGTAAAATCCCCTGATCTTTCTGACCTCTTCTGGGCCAGGTCATGAAACCTAAGTAGGAGATAGAACAAGAGGCTAGAAATAGCGAAGGCCTAGATCCAAAAAAATAATGTTTAGACACCCAGAACCTTTTTAGGCTGTTATGTTCCCAGTTGTCTTCATTAGGAAATTAAGAGCTTAAGTTGTCTTTTTTTTGATTAGTACCTGGGTCACAGCATAGACTAGCCCAGTCAACACAAGCAAAGAATAGTCAGTACCTTTCAAAAGCTTTGCTCATGGGATATTAACCAATTGTCTCATTTCGTTCCCCTGTGTCAGCGTGCCAAAATTCACAAAAATCCAAAGGAGACCTGCCTCCGCATGCCCTTCCCCTGCCCCGAGTTCCTTGGCGCAGCTGTTCCCTGTGTATTGTCTGTTGCTGTTTGGCAGTGGCACCAGCCCAAACCTGGTTCTTTGGCATGTCCTGCATCCCATCCTCTGGGATTGCTGCCAGCAGCTTTTTCCTAAGATATGCAAATGAAATAAGGGACTTTGTAATTTTAATATTTATGGCGCTGCAGAGGTGGAAATGAATGAGAAAAGAATGTACTACCTTACAGCTCTTCTGTTTCACCTGACAAATACCACAGATCTACAGAGGAAAGATGTGTAAGGACTACTCAAAGAGGTCACAAGAATCCTTGCAATGTAAATGTAGTTCAGGCTGTGAATTAATTCTATTTGTAGTAGACAATGTGGTTAGGTCATCTATGTGTAGCTACTATTCATACAGCTTACGAGACATTTCCCAAAGAGGTGTAGACTGGTTCAGGTCTGGCTCCTTACAAGTGTCTTTAACGGGAGAGCTGCAATCCTACTCAGCCCTTTCTTGCTGCATATGGAAAAACAAGCAGAAATGATAAAACCACTAGACATATGCACACAAATGCAGTAACACAGTTGGAAATGACATAATGATGTGTACTCTGATACAGCGGTGTGCTTCAAGGCAGGAGTTTTCTCAGTGTTTTGTGCTGTGCATAGTAAGGGTGAAGAGCTCAGAGTTTAAGAAAGTTCTGGGAAGGAATCAATCTTTTTTTTCCATAAACTGGTATTAAAAACTAGTAGAGGTAAGCTTGTTTCCTGCAACTAGTAAGAATTATCTCAACAGGTGCTTGGTAAGTGGAGAGTCGTTGTTGGGAGAGAAGGTGACCTCAGCAGGTTCAGAGGTTCAGCTTCTCTTGGGCTGATTGTTCACAGATATCTCAGTACATTCTGCATTTTGTACTTGCTTGTTTAAATGGTCATGTGAATTGCTGTATATACGTTAAAAGAAAATATTGTTACTTGTGTTCTTCCTTTTTTCTCTTCTTTTTAGGAACCAGTAATGAAGAATGACTCCATCAATTAAAAAGACAATTTACATTTATCTTTTCCAGAATAGACATGTATCAGTGTAGTTAATTTAATATTTCAATCAAGAATCCAGAAAAATGCAAGTCTCTTTGCCATAATAAAAATGCATAACCCAACTTTCCTTTGTATAAAGCACTATGAGCAGGTGGTATCATCAGGAAAAAGACTCCATTGTAGGAGACCATTTAGATTAATTCTGACTTTCCTTTACATGAAGTGAGGAGAGAATGACAACAGTGACAGTCTAATGCATGATGAAATTTACTAAGCAGAATTTTATTTTTTTAGTTGGTGGAATTATAATTTATGTAGTTGATATTGGAGTGGACTTCTGGGTAGCTAGTAAATATTTCTGTCAAGGACAATATTGTTGGGGTATATTGCTACTGTGTTTTAGAGGTCTTTCATCATTAATAACTCAGGTGTTCAGTTATGAGTGGTTTAAAAATGACTGGGAAGGTACTGATACTGGGAAGCTGAAATGGATTTTTCTAGTTCATCTCTTTCAGTGTGGAATTTTTATAAGGTAAGCATATTTTAACAATTATTTTAAAAAGAGAAATAATGTTGCTTTAAGACAGTTAATTAAGAAATGCTTAATATGGCTTCAGAGACAAACCCAATTCTGGCCTTAGCAATTGCTCCATGTAAGCAAACAGATTTTTGTCTGCTTATTCCAGGGGTAAATTATGTCAGGTTGTGATGGAAATGTAGATCTTTCATTTTACCTGTAAGTAATAATTTTTATCATTCACAGCCTAAGTCTATTTGATTAATCAGCCTTTTTATAGTGCATATTTAATAAAAATGCTTGCTTTACAGAGTAATACTGTTGTAACTGATAAATATAAGTTTTTAAAATGATGTTAAGAAGGGAATTCACACTAAGCAGGTGAGAGGTAATTTTTGAACCTGAGAGTCTAACTATATGTAGAAAAACCACCAAGATTCAGAAGAGACATGAATAGTTGAATAGTTAGTAAGTATACTTGCAGCAGTACTTCCTGCAGGGACTGAGTTAATGGTGACAGGAACCTTTGCTTGCTGAAAGGCACGTGTCCAGGAATAGTTTAAGATACCATATGCTTAACATTCTGTGGTGGCTTTGCTATAAAATTATCATTATTATAGACATCATTTATGCCAAGATTTTACCTCCATTTTAAAACTGAGGTGAAAGGTATTTCTGAAAAGTCCTGAACTTTAATTATTTTGGGTATGCAACATGTGAGAAACATGAGTGAATATAGATTTATCAGAGACACTTAATAAAATACTTATTTAAAATCCTCCTTTAACTTCCTATACTAATTTATGGACAGCAATGAAAAATATGTTTATGCCAATGTAAAAATTCCCCTCGCATGTTTTATTCACTTGATAGTATCATGGATTAAGGAAAATGATGGAGCTTTTACATGTCATGGTTAAATTTGCCTCTCAATATTCTTTTTCCTTTTGTCCGTCAGCTTTACTTTCCTTCTCCTCCTCTTACAATCCCAAAGTTTTAGAATTCACAAAGGATTATTTACTGACAGGTTCAACTTTTCTGGTGTTAGGTATTAGAAAAACTTAGAAATACTACATTTTGAAGAAAAAGAAAATCCTCCTTCAATTTTTCTGGATGGTTTCTTATTCACTAACCAGATGCATGGGCATGGGTTGTTTCACGTGAGATATACCAAGACCTGGCCACACGGACTCTGCCGGGTTCTGCCTTTTAGAGGGGATGTCTCAGGGCCCAGCATGGCACTCTCCTTTCCGTCTGTCCCCAAGGCTTTTAATCTGCAGGTATGTCTGGGAGTGCCATTTTTGTGCTCGTGACTTACAAACCTGCCCCTCTGAGTTTGTTTCTTCCAAAGGAAATTAAAGCCATAGCCTCTCTTTCTGATAACTGATGATAAATGTTAAGCCAGTAACCACGGTGTAGAATGGCAGAAGCTGCTCTTTTGATGTCTGGCAGAAAACCACCCTTCTTCCCCTTTCTATTCCATGACCTCATTCTCTGTAATCTGTTCGGGACTGTAATTCTGGTTTCACCTTTGGCTTGGTTTTACACTCCCAGGTTGCCCCTAAATTTTCCTGCTGATTACTGCCTATCTCTAAGACCTCACCTTTCAACACAGACTTTCAGAATTCAGATCCAAGCTCCGATTGTCTACAACTCTAGATATTGTAATCTTGACTCAGCGCTTGTATCTATTAAAAATGCTGCTTTTACAGGCAAATCTTCATGGACTACCTTAACTCTAAAGTAATCCATTAAACTCTTGGATTTACCTGAACTCATACCCTTTTCAGTGAATACCTCTTACCATGAGTTTCTATAATTTTCAAAGCTTCCTTCCTAGAATTAGCCCCATCTTCTCTGAGTGGCTTATTATCTAGTAAACATAATTTTGCCCTTTGCACTGACAGTGTTGTCAACTTGGTCACCTGTTCTCTATTGCACAAATGATACTTTCTTCTACGCTGCCACTTATGCTTGGAAAAAGTTTCCAAGTTGGTATGTATAAATTACAAAGTTCTTTCAGCCACTCCTCAAAATTCAGCAGTGTGATAATGCATACTGTAAAGTATAAACTGATAACAGCAAGCTGACATCTGTGCTTGTACCTTTGTGATTAACTATTATATACTTCCTATTATATGTGTTTTCTTAGGTGTATCCATGTACAACTCCCTCCTGTCCTCCTCCTTAGTCATATGGTTTATCCAGTTAATTTAGACAATGAGTCTCTCAGGCTTATTTCTATAGTCAATGGACAAAAATAGATTTTGTCAGGAGTCGGGTCATACTTGTTAAGGTGAGCTTCTCCAGAAGGTCATTTGGGGCAGGAACCTATATTCTCCATTGACTACAGAGGAAAATAGGGGCCTGGCCAGTAAATATGACTTGAAATATGCCTGAAATTATAAGATATGAATACACCTTACCAAACTTTCTTCCTTCATTTCTTCCTTTCTTGCTTCCCTTCTTCCCTCTCTCATATGTCTTTTACACCTCTTGCTCCATCTTAGAAACAGAGAACTTCATTATGTTATGTTTGTACAGTGCACAGCACAATGGGAATCAGTCTGGTCATGTTATCACACTGCCAATGCTAAGTAATAAATACGGAACTAGTATGTGTGTATACACATACATATACACTTATGTACATATATATTAAAAATAGAGAAAAAAGAAATTAAAATTATTTCATATCTAATAAGGCTTTATTTTATTGGAAAGAATTTAGACCTGTAATTATATTTCATATGAAATGTTATTCTCTGCAAGGAGGAAAATTAAGTTGGTAAAGTATGTATTAGCTATGCTGACTAAAACAATTTTCAGCCTGACCCATTTAAATGAGTCACACAGATGTTGGTAGAATTGAGAACAGACTGCTGCACAACAGTCAACAATAACACAGTCAGTGACTGTGGAAAAACGGGACATTTCCCTGGGGCACCATATGAATTCTGGAGTCCACTGACATATAGCAGTTTGCAGTATCAGTCAAGGACACCTGAGAAAGACTAGATTTTAGCAATTAATAACCTTCACTGTCAGAATAGAAGGCCATACAGGCAGCAGCCATTGTGATACTGGCAGCTGCTGTTGTGTCTCTTGATGCTTAAAGGTAGGCTCAAGATGCACGGCATCTTTGAACAGAAGCAGATGAAAAAGATTTTTTTGCAAAGATGAATTATAAATCCATGAGACATCAGAGTAAATGTGAGTGCTTTGCTAAACCTGGGATTATTTCATTACACATTTTTAAAAGGCGATGAGAAAAATTCAGTCAAAATAGGTGATGTTCAGTTTATACTGGTAAGAATTTAGCACCTGTTAAGTCACACCCAAACCAAGAATGGGTCAAAGGTGAGGACTGAAGCTGGTAACATGCCTCCAGCAATTTATGTGTATAACATGAAGTTCCACAGGACAAAATAAATAGAAAGGTATTTAAGATACAAAGTCAGTGAGGTACAGAGAGTCAATTAAAAGTGGAAAGTTTGTAATGCTACTTTAAGTGACTTAGACGTTACATAATAATATGTGCTTGATCACCTTCTCTTAATATAAATTTACTGTCCTAAGTATTGACTTCGTTGTATCAGTTTCATGGACTTAATCCAAGCCTTTTGATACTTAGAAGATTAAGCTTAACATGCAGCAGAGAATAATTTTCCTTTGATTAAGGATTTATACAATGCTGCAAGCTGTGACTGCATGACTAGAATTTAGAAGGGACAGTCACTGCTGCCAGGTCTCTCTCAGACCCTCCCTGCATGAATTTCTAAATGGCACCCACATCTTTATCAGTGTAGTTTGATGAGATGGGATGTGAAGTGTAGTACTGGGATTGTGGTGGAAAGTCCTCAGTGGAAATTGGAGGGGAAGCAGGTAACATGGAAGCACGGGCAAGGCAGTTTGCCTGTGACATGTGAAGGCTGTGAAGCAACAAAAACAAGTAGCTGTCACCTCTGTGAATTTCCAGTCATGCTTGGAGAGCCAAAGCCTTCCTAATTTTACAGGAGACCAGTAGCAAACTTTATCCCTTCTGAAAGGATGATGAAAACGTAGGAGTGTCTCAAGAACAGAGGGGCAGTGGAGCTGTGTTTCAATGAGTGTTTGTAACATGTAGGAGTCCTATCATCTGCATTCTCTGCAAAGCAACACTACAAAGGCAGAAACCTTTTGTTTTCCTATCAAAGTGAATATGGTATTTAGGAACACTGATAACTCTTTACTGCTCACATATGACAATTCCAGTTGTAAAGAAATTATGGTTTTTTACACTGTTGGCTTCCAAGTAGCTTATATACCTTGGATTAATGAAAAAAGGATCCTCTTTAATGAGCTTAGAGGGAGAAACAGTAAATGGCAACCCTGCATTTGTCTGTATCAATGACACACTACCCATATCCATGTCACCTTCAGTTTAAGATGTACGTCTACTTAAAATACATAACCAATCCACTACTTTTAATTAATGTATTTTTAGTCTAGTTGAAGTAGATTTTTAAGAGCCTTTTTTTCAGTGTATGAAGATTAAAACATGGAGCTGCTACGGCAATAGATATTCGTATAGGAATATAATTATGATTGATAGGTTCATAGCAGGCACAGTGTTTAGGTGAGCCGTGGGCATGATAAAGGAGAAATTTGAGTCTGATCTATCCCTTAGAACAGACTGAACTTTGCCCTTGGCTGTGAACACAGTTAGGCCTAAAAGTTGGCTATGGCCCCTTCCTAAAATGTCCGAATATTGCATGCCAAATGGGCAGATGGGAACAGGAGTGTAAGCTCAAAATACTCTTAAAGGATAAAAGATTTGTCACAGTGAACTACAGTAAATGACATAGGTGTGTGATGCTCAGGGAATACCACCTCACTTAATACATAGTCAAAGAGCAATGGAAGTATTTGGACTTTTCTAGAAAAAAACCAATGTATTTTATACAGTATTCAAAGTCAGAAGTGGACTAACTGAAATTGCTACAACTAGTGAAAAATACTGTAGCATACCATCTTATAAAAATATAAACCTAGTATACCATACTCAGAAGGAATATGCTTTGGAAAACTGACAAGTGATTTCAGGTGCCATCGAGCTGAAATATTCCTTTTACAACATGTCTGGTTCTTGCCTTGTGTATCATCTGCCTTGTCAGCTGTGAGCTCTGCAGCTTGAAAGTTGCGCAGCTGGTTTCCACTTCTTGCTGCTTGGACAAACACAGGCTCTGGTGAATGAGTCCATGGACAACTAACAGATTGGTCTACCCAATTGTTTTTTCTTGAAAACAATGCAAACTCTCCAGATGTTTACATCTTGGATGCAAGAACCAAATATTTTGGAATACTAATTGTTTTATAAACTCAAAAAGCTACAGATGCCTTGCCAAACAGTTCAGTTCTTTGCTTATGAGCGATTATTCAGAGAACAGTAAGACAAATACACAAAAACATAAAAGTAGAGAACAGTTTCCTTTGGGAGTAAATAATGGATCTAGAGCCAGCTCACGGAATCAATGTATGGCCTGAATGGCAGGGCTGCAGTCCATGAATCTCTGAAAGCAAAGGATCTTCCCCTAAGGCTCTTCAGCAGTAACATAGCTGCTCCACACCTACTACTGATGCTTCCAGGTTGCAATTCTCACTTGTATGGTCTGCATTCTTTAACATACCAGGGAGTAAGCCATGATCCTCTAGCATGCACTTAACCAGGGCCTGCAAATCCCATCTGTCTTGCTTGTAGCTATGGAAGAGCCCCTGACGCTGTCTACCCTGCGGTCAAAGGATTTGGTCTTTAGACGTGGTGAAGGTGTTAAACTTTTAACACCTGGAGGAGTCAGGAATTCTTCCTAGCTCCCTTTGTAAGCAGAGGGGGACTGTGCTCCAATGTTATATTGGGATGAGATGATCCTGTGAGACCTGGGTGTCTAATGATCTGCTGCCCCCCATTTTCTACATAAAGGAAATGAAACTGCATGGGTTTCACGGAGTCCGTAGTGCGTATGATCCTGTGGACGATCAGGGAATTGGGAACCTGCGGCACTTTAGCATGAATCTTGAAATCATCTCAGATGCAGCCTTAGGGAATGGAAGTAGGAGGCAAGCTAAGGCATAGGACCTTGCCTTTCTCAGCCTGCACGTTAGCAGGCTTGTACAACTGTGTAAGATCACCAAGTGATGGTCTGTGGTGTTCTGCTTGATTTCTCAGGAAAATAGATCTGAATGAATGGTGTAATCTTCATAATCCAGATGACTAAATTTTTCTGTTGAGGGGGAAGGCCTTTAGCAATGTTTATAATGCTAGAAAAATTGGCTGAATAACAGTGAGTTTTCTTGGAAGAGGGCTGCTTTTGCTGTCCTTGCCTGCCAGTTATAGTAAAAATGGGTTCACTGGAGAAGCATATTGGAAGCTCAAGACATCTGGGAACTGAATAGGCAGAAACAGGCTTGAAAGTGATGTCTGAAGGCTGTTATGCTCAAAATCCTGTTTATGAGCAAACACACAGGATTTATATACCTATAAAGCCAAGAACGTAGTACAAGTGAAATTGTAACAGTTGATTCCAAGAATCATTATTAGTCTAGATTTATGTATTACAGGAAAAGAAAGAATACTTCTATGCATAAAAAGTTTCAGGGATAATAATACGGTTACAATTGTTAGACACGTATTTCTTAGTTGCTATCCCTTTTCCTTGTGTTCTGCTCACCTGTCCTCTGCTCCTCTGGGTCTTAGGGTCAACAGTTCCATTCTGGTGCATGGGGGGGGTTACGGCTATTGACAGTGTCTGTGCTGTGGAAGGTGGCAAAGCCGAGCTACAGGAGCGCGCGGATCACACCTGAATGAGACGTAAGCAGCACGTGGCAATAATGGGATAAGACTGTGAGCCTATGATAGCAGAGCAATGTATATAAATTATAGAGGTTGTTAGTATGTTTTGGAGGGCTTTAAGGACTTTGTTCAGCTGCTTAAAAGTAGTGCTTCATGATAAAGCAGAACGCATAGCTTGCTTAATGCTTTTGCTTTGTTGGTTTATTCTGTGATTGGAGGAACAAGCAGATTTAGAAAGCCCCAGAGCCAGTTTCAGGCAGGAAAAGGAGACATAGTAACAACTAGCCTGAAAAACAGGAAAGAGAAAGAACCTGCCTAGAGGTGAGAAAAAGGACCCAATGAGAGAGAAGACAACCCCAGACCTGAATATTACTATTGGATCAGACTACAGTGTGAGGGGCAGGAATTTCACTTGTAAGGTGTACTTGCCCAGGGATTGTAGCGTTTGGGGTCCCTCTCCCGAGGCACCTGTAAGTCTGTGCACCACAGACAGAATAAATTACGCTTTTTATTTTGAAGGCCTTGATTAGAGAATCTGCTTCGGGGAACCTAGGGTCGAGCCTGAGAGAAGAAGAAGCGCCCGAGAGGGTGAGTGTGTGCGTGTGAGGAATCGCAGGGGGCACCCGTCGGCTCACCGGAGTCACCCGCTGCGAAGGGACTCTGCTCCGAGCAGTTCAAGTCTCGGGTGGTGTGTGTGTGTGCACGACTCCTTGATTGCTGTGTGAATGCTCGGGCAGCAGCTTCTCCCTTAACATCTAGAGTCTTGCTGGGAGGAACATGACTGATGTTCACGTCAATGATTGCTTCTTCACCCTTAGGATCCACTTTGGGTCTTTTTTGTATGTTTGCTAACAGATTTTGCTTTTTCTTAATTTCTCTGCAGTCTCATGTTACATCCAAACTTAGTATCTGTGCTGCCTTTTACACATGTTAGATCCTATTTCTTTTCTCTCTGTTACCCCTAAAACTGGTTCCACCCAGCTCCAGGTCCTCATTTCTATAACTGACCATTGGCAATTTGGTTATAGCTGTGGAGTCTCCAGTGTCAAGCCATCACTTAATATCCTATGCATCCTGTTCCACACCGCCTCTGGTACCAGTCTCCACATCTCAGGACCTCTGCTATCATACCAGGACTATATTTCCCTATTCTAGGTCATCATGTCTGTCAGAAATACCTCATTCAATATAGAATATCTGCTTGTTACTGTTACCTATATAAAACTGTGGCTGTACCACACAAAAATAAACAGAAGTAAACCAAATTACCCACCTCATCACTTGAAGAAATCACCAATTTTTCTGCAGAAAATCCAAGCTAAACCAAGCAAAGTCACAGGCAGGTCATGAAAAATGAGAGCAAGCCTGACAAGCATCTGTCCTGAGGCCTTGCAAAGCTTATGCCGTGTTACTAGCAATGACAGTGCTTATTACGATGCTGCACAGTAAGAAGGCTTAGTCTACAATCTGCATGGCCAGTGCTACTGATCGCTTGAAATCAAGCAAACAGCAGAAGGAAGCAAGCATTGCTTTGCTTCAAGATAGGATTTACGTGCATACTTACAAGGATACTTCTCCCTGCTTTCATTTGTTAACTAGTTCCAAAAGACTGCTGCTGAACAGTTCAACTGGAAAGAGGTCTTTAATTGTGAAAACCCCTTCTTCTGGAATTGCCCCATTTAATCTATTACAGCATTACCTACCTTGCTTGGCTTCCAAAGAACTACTGCAATGAGCCAGATCATTCACCAGGGCTGTGTGTGTTTGTGTGAGTTCATTAGGGACAGTGGAAAAAACTGTAATTTCCAGCAGCTGGAGCTTTGGTCCTACATCAGTCAGGTTGTAGCCATCACCCTGTTTTCCTAAACACTGCCATAAAGTTTATCAGGTACAATAGCTGGTTCCTCCCTTCATTATCAAAATAGTTTGTTTGATAAAAACTTAAGCATTCTCTCCCCTCTGAGGTGCTATGTTCACATCCAGGCCTGAAGCAAAAGTCTTGAAAATGGGAATAAGAGCTAGGTTTTATTTATCTCTAAGCAAAGCATTAGAGATATCCTGAACAGAAAAGGTTCTTTACCACACAGAATGTACACCAGTCATGACTAACTAATTCCATGTAGCTTTGCATTCATTGTTCTTTAGAGAAAGCGTTCATTTAGGCTTAATTGAAAATAAACCAGAACTGTTCTGAAGTCATTCAGGTGCACTCATTTGCCAAGGCAAATGGCTTCTTCATGTAAAACCACTCAGATTATTAATAGAATCTATCAACCCAGGCATCCATGTGTCTTGAAAATAATTTTCTGAAATGAAAGTCTTCCTGAGTATTTAAAAAAAAAAAAATCACTACAGTGTTATTTTCAAGTCTGTTGTATGTTTGCAATTCATCAGATATCCTTGGGGCTTATGGATCTATATTATATGTACATAGATGTGGATATTCACAGCTGGATATTCACTAATACCCTTAAAAGCATACAAAGAAAGTGAATGAGTATCTCAAAGAGAGACTGAGGAGAGATGCTAAGGGAATTTTCAGAAATGTGGTACTTTTAAAGAAATAAGAACCTAACAAAATCAAGCTTGTAATCTATTCAGGCAAGGCTCATTCTGTTCTACTAGTTTTTACATTGCATCGGTATCGCTGGACTTAAATGATTATCTGATATCACTGATACCAGACAGATACTGGACAAAATTATACCTTAGTAGGAGGTGCTGGATTACATTCAAAGATAAAATATGAATGGAGAATGAAATGGGAAAAATCATTGTTAGGCTATGTCATTTTATTGAGTTGCACATCCAAAAAACACTGTCTAATCAAGTCTCCTTTTTTTATAGGTATTGGTTTGCTTTGAAGTATGGCTGCCAAGCTGCATTTAAACAAAAAAGCAGCAGAGATGCATCAGAAACAGACCCTCCCAACTTCATTCAAAAACAAGCTGTTGATGTAGTGACTGATATTAACATGCTCAGGGTATTCAAGACTTTTCTTGAGACCACACCACAGCTTTTTGTCCAGATTTACATCCTCATGGAACATGAGAAAAATAATTTCTGTCAATGTGAGTCTGTCTTTCTCCTTAATTTGCAAGTCGAGTATCTTACCTAAAACGATAACTTATGTGATTGGATAACATTTTAAACCTATCTTGGAAAACATACAGTCCACTGTATTATTACTCTGCATTTAGTTAGAATTTCTGTCTAGTAGATGGTCTGTTCTGCTAAATCCATGAGAAGGAAGATTTCACTATAACAAGTCATATATCTAATAGAAACGTAATGATACATCACTTGAAAATGAGGTATTGAGTACAATTAGTGTATGATTTGCAGAGCAGTTTGTTTTGTGTGCTTTTGCTTACAGTTTCTTTTAAAACTGCTAACTGGGCATCTTGAAATCACTAATGTATTTAGAGCAGCCCTGTGAACTGTCACTACCATCACCCACGTTACAGATGAAGGACAGAGTCAGAAAAAAACTGAGGATGTGTCAGCATTGCAGAATGCAGTATGATGAAGAGATACTGGTTCAACTTTCAGAAGCAAGACAGCAGCTCTACCATTTCCAGCTCTAAAACTAGCAGGATTATTGGCAAGACATTGACTTACTTAAGGCTGGATTTTATCTAAACAAGACCTGCACTGCTGTCTAGCGTTCCTTCATAATCCATGGAGTTAATAGGTATTCAGACAAAATGGTCAGACGAATCTCATCTTAAATATCACCATGTGAAGGGTCAAGTCTTAGTTATAGATTTTGACGTTATAGACACCCCAGAGTCAATATCAGTTGCTGAAGCTTAAGGTTTTATGGGCTATTTGCAATACTTGGGGAATTTCTAAGTCATCTGTGTATGAAGATGGCAAATATGACACACAACTTAGGCAAGACCATTAATGGCCAGAGGCCGGGCAGGATAACATAGGCATACCAAACAGCATTAGATGCCTAGATTTAGGTAACTAAACTGAGCCTTAAAATTAAGGTGACTTGTTCAGGAGCACAGAGTAAATATAAAATTGGTATAAAGAAAGTGTTAAGAAAGCACAAACTTGTCCAAAAGTTCATTCAGAAATTATAATGTAAAATAAGTATCTTCTTCAGTCTGACATTTTTCTTTGTGTTTTTTTTTAGATGCTGCCATTATTTTGTCTTTTTGTGGTATCTCCTTTTCAATGGTTGATTATCAGATATCATTACGAAAATCTCTGCCTGATAAAGATGAATTTCGTGTGCTTCCCAAGTTAGTGTATCTCCTCTATAAACTGCTTACCATCACTTCTTGGATACTCAGTATTTCACTGATCACTCTACTAAGTGTTAGAAGTTCTGTAATTCTGCTGATATTTCTTTGGATCTGTGGCTTCACCTGGACTTTGAAACAACATACGACATTTTGCAAATCTAGGAAGATGGAATATCTGTACAGAACTGTTGTTGGAATCATTCTAATTTTTACCTTTTTTAACATAAAGGGGAAAAAAACAAAAGTTTGCATTTCTATTTATTATGCTACTCACACTGTTGTAACTCTAGGTATTTTGTTTGTATATATGTTCTGGAAACCTTCCATTATCAAGGAAATACATTTTACAATTGTAAGCATCCTAACTGTTCTTAGTCTGGTGTTAGGTGTTATTTTTCTTGTTGTTTATTATAGGCATTTTCATCCCACTGCTTATTGCAGACCACAGGCATGTTCAGATGAAGTTGATGCAGAGGCAGGACAAAAAGATAGAGTGAAAATTGGTAGATTTCAAAACTTCATAATGCAATGAACAGTACAGATTTTTTGGTGTGGACTTCAAAGCAAATACTTGCTGGATGGTCTGTTTCTCTGTCATTGTTTCTCGTGTATCATCACTGAGTAGTACATAATGGACCAGAGTTACTGGCTCTGAATAACTATTGTTTTCTGTGATGCTGTACAAAGCCCTTATAACATAAATATTTCTCTATGTGCTGGTAAAAGTTACTTTTGAAGAAGAAGAAATTTAATCGATCCATCCAACACAATCCACTGTCAGCTTTTAGCAGTGCAAATAAAACATAGCAAAATCTAAAAGTTAATCAAATGAAAGGTAGCATTAAACCATAGTCTATTCATTTATGTTGACTCTGTTAAAAACAAGACTTGTTTTTCTTTTCTTGCTGGAAGGAAAGAGGGGTGCATTGAAATAATTGAGGGCAGTGATCAGTTATCAGCTTCTCCCCATTAGTGTAAGAGCTGCAGTTCTTCAGATGAGCATAGTTACAAACCATACTGCCTTCTCCCTAAATATCCCCTGAAGAAAAATAGCTTTGATTTATGGCTCAATCACTGTCTTGCCACAAGGAAATTTGGGGAGATATATTCAGGCATTTTCTCTTCTAGGTGTTTTAATGACTCCTTTATTGTTTTTGTTCTGCTAAACTTTCACACAACCTTCTGTATTTAGGGGTGATGCCAGCTTGTTGTTTGGGATTATAATAGCAGTTTGAGTGATTTATGGATGGCAACAGGAGTCTTGCATATAAAGGAAGAACTGTCTTCCTTGAAGCTTTCCTCTCATTTGGATGTAATACTTTAAATGCTGGTTTCCACTGAAATAGGAGGCTATGCAAGGTATGCAGTAGTGCAGCTTCTTTTGTCTTTGTCACTGGTGAAAAGAGAAGCAACTGTTCTGATGCATTGCACTCACAGGGGCTGGGAAACCATGGAATAACCAGCTTGTCCCTCAAGATTTTTTTGGCAGAAGGCAGAGTGAAATTAGACAACATTTCAGTCCTGCGTTCAAATGCTAAATCAACAACAAAGGAAATAAGGTTGATAGGCAAAGCTTCTTCAGAAATAAAATCTAAGGGGAAGTCTTTCAGAGCTGCTGTGTTTTAAATCTGAATTATGAAAAGTGGGCTCTTTCTCTCCCCTCCTTCCCCCTTCCAATAATTCACATTTGCAGTTAGGGTAGCCACGGGCAAAGGGAGGAAACCGAGTTTGAGAAAGGAGACTGGAGATAAGAAAAACTGATAAACTTTGCCAGGAACCAAATCTTTTTGCATTATTGATCAACAGCAAACTTCCCTGAAACTTTGGGGGAAGGGCTGATGCTTTGGTTGATAATTAGGGTGCTGAAATAATTAGCTGTGTCTTGTGCCTTTTGTGTCACGTCCTTGGACTGCAGACTGCCTTTTTCTTGTTACCCTTCCAGCCTTAGCAGAGCTCAGGAAAGTTTCTAAATGTGTTTCTTTCCTGTTCCATTTCCATAGTTCTTTTTACCAGGCCAACCACTTACATCTCCTTAATCCTATTCAAGGAAATTAATTTCTAGGTGCATAGGTTGGACTGAATGGTCTGCCTTTCTGAGGATACACATGAAAAAGCAGTGTAGCAAGAAGAGTTTACTTCTACAATCCCTCATTTCCACTTAGGGCTGACTAGAATGTGGGTCCAGAAGTTAAGACATAAAAAAGCACAATCCATGAGACTTAAGCACTAGTTTTCCTAAAATGAATACATAAAACAGTACTTTCACTTCTCTCTACTCTGGAAAAGAGATTTCCAGATTTATTTGCCCTGGAATGGCTGCTTAGGCAAGAGAAAAAGCCCAAGGCTCCATCCTGCTTCATGCACCATGATTGCCCTAAGTAAGTTGTGTCTCCTTTATCTACAGAGTATTTATTACTGGTGATGGTACCCCCGGCAGCAGAATGCATGCCTGGTTTTAGGTTCAATGTACTCTTATTTTGCTATGAAAAAATAGGACCCTAAATAGTGAAGACTATCCCTATATTGCTTCCCAGACTTTTATTGTTTGTTCATCTGAAATCTTGAGAAGGGACTACGGTAAGGTAGGGTGGAAAAGGGAGAATATTATCTCATCTTGCAGAAAATTACAAAATTTTGTCTAACCATTATTTGGAAGATGACCTCAAACTTTGTACATTATCTGAGAAGCAGATCTCTGGGGAAATATGAGCTTCTGAGAAGTCCTAGTGTGAGAGCTTCAGCCCTGGGGCCTCCAGGTTGTCTGCTTGCTGCCAGATGCCAGAAATCTGGAGCCTGAGTTGCTTTGGAGGAAGGTTAGTTTCTGGTGAAAGAAAAAAATTTGTCTTGGTTTTTTTTTTTTTTTTTTTTTTCCTTTCAGTGAACTGACAAATTTCAAATAAAAGTATTTCATTGCCATCTCTCTGGCCATCTCCTAACACTGATTTTCTTTCATGGGAGAGAAGGCGAATGTTGTGTTGCCTTCTGTTGTTCTCCTTGTCTCCTCGTTCCCTCTTCTGTGCTACTGAGAAGAATGTTACACTGAAGTTGAGTTAGTAAGAAAGGCATCTAGGTGGCTATTTATATCACACTAATTCAAATATACACCAAACCCAACTACTTAAGTTTCAATCCCTATTTTATGCTTGTAAGTCGTAGTGGATATAAATTTAGCCATATCCTAAAACTGGGAAATGATCCTTTTGGGAAATCACGCAGATTCTTTTCATAAAGCTTAAACAGTTCTTCGGTGTCCTGCCACAGATACTGTAAATGTCTCCATTTTGCTGTCATCAGTCAGAGGGCCTCAAAAGATGGGGATTCCTGTTAGCTTGTCCTCTGTAGACTTTTATTTATTTACTTTCAACTTTAACCTCCTCCCTTTCTTCTTGACCTTAAGTTGGCGATTTTCACTTGATGCCCCTCATTTTCATACTTACAAAAATGGCTTCTCATTCATTTGGTCATTCTAACTCTGAATCACTGTAGCAGGGAGGACAAGGAAGCACACGAATTGACTCTAGACACATTTCATATCACCAGTGACCACTTCAGACAAAACAAACAAAGCCCCACTTCACCTAGGTGTAGAGTTCAAACAATAGACTTCATACATATCCTTTCTGTTCCCCAACTACTCTTAAAATTCAGCTGCCACTCAGTTCATGCATTGTGCCTGACCTTGTCATTTTAATCTAACTGCAAATTGAAAACAAATGGTTTTTTTTTCTTTTTCATTCAGTATGTCCATTACATCTTACAAGAAGTATTTTAATAAGTTAAATAAAAATAATAAACAATTTCTTCCTGTTTTGACTACTGTCAGACCTGGGTAAAAGGGACAACATTCAACAGAATTGTTTTAATTATCCTACTAATATTCAACGTGCTATTTGATGGCATGGGTGAGCTCACCTGATGTACCACAGATAGCACTGATTTATGAAGCCATAATTGAGTTTCCAATAAACATTTGTCAAAATAATGTATTCATTCAAACCAAAGCCTTCTTTATTTATTCATATAAAAGAGCACTTAACTTTCAACAAAGAATTGCCTGCCATCAAAAACACTCCATAAATGGGGGAAATTTATGAAGACACAGTACCAGAGGGTGATCGGTGGAAGACTAAAGTTCACTTTAACCCTTCAGAGTGCTGAGTTCCACCTCTTGCTTATTACTGGTACGATACGTATTTCTTTCTAAAAGCCCCAAGCCCAAACATTAACCTTTGTATATTTAGACATTAAAGTACCAGCTCTTTTTTTCTACCAGAAAGTCTTACATCTCAAAGATGGTTTCAAAACTAGCATCTCTCATTTTTATTATGCAGTGTAGAAGCATGCTCACAGCTCAAGGGTTATCTGTTTTTAGGCTTACCTGCATTCTGCCCAGTTTTCACCATGTGTATATTCTTCCAAAAAAAGATAAACTTTGAGAGGTTAAGCAACTTCTCTTGTCTGAACCTGAGGCAATACATGTACTTGTCATTCATTCCAGCTGAAGAATTTTCCTGTTCTCTCTTTGTGCCCTTCTCTACTTCCTAGCACTTTAGTTTCATTTTACAGATTTGTAATAGAATAGCACGGTAGATGGGCTGTACAATCAGTATTTGAATGGAGTGCAGATAACCCCTTGGAATCCACCTCCATAAAAAAATTTTCTTCTTTTACCTACAATTAGCTAACATATTACAAATAGAAGTCACACTGAAGATTCCCACTATGCAAGTCTTACTCAGTAAAATGTAGACCTTGGTGGGATAGGAAGTGATGCTTCAAGTTTACCTTAGCCTGCTAACACCTGTTGAAACTATAAACTGCATTGGCCTTCCTGTGATTGTGTGTGGGTTTCCATATATGTTCCTATTTTTAGCATACTGGTTTTATTTTGAACAGTGAGCGCAGCTGTAAACAGAGCAGAATGGGAAAGTATAGGAAGTTTTCAAGTGCACATTCATACCTCAGAGACTCTAGTGTGATTTTGCTAATCTCAATACAAAATCATCATCATCATCATTACCATTATTGTTACTACTACTGGCACTTTGTCCAGGTGTCTAGGATGACGATACTTAGAAGAATACGTATCTGTTGCAACTGGAATGCAACAAAAAGTTGGTAGTAAAGTTCTGTCATGCTTTGTCTGCTCAGCACTTATAAGTGATCTTAAGTCTCTCTGATTAAACACAGGTATTTTTTAATGGCAGCTTACAAACCTCTTGGAAAAGAGATGGTTACCCATTTTGTTCTCTGTGGAGTAGGTCAACTTCTGCAAATCAAGGGCTAAATGTCCCTGGACAGTTCCTGGCTGCTGTGAGAAAGTAAACAAAGCTACATGTTTGAAAGTCACTTGCAAGGAGAGGAAGCCACAGTGAACAGAGACAGTGGGAGCTGGTGTTTTTCAGCCCTTTTCAAAGTAGCGTACTCTACACATTTGGTCAAACTTGAAGTGTGTTATACTGTAGTAGAGCAGAAAGGGACCTCAAACGTAATTTTGTAGCTTGTCCTGCAGCAGGACCACTGTGCTTGTGCCATTCCTGGCAGAAGTTTTCTAACTGGTTCTAGAAAACACAATGTCCCAACTAATCTCCCCCAGATCTATATACAGTCTTGTCAGTCAGAAGCCTCCTGTGTCCAGCCTCATTACTGCAGTCTGAGCCCCTTGTTGTCTTCCCTGTCTTGCAGAGCAGGTGGTTTCCTTCTTCTGTGAAGCACTATTTTACATATTTAAATATGATTATTATGTTCTCAGACTTCTCTGCATGCCAAACACATGAAACCACTTAATCATGTATGTCTTGTCTTCTAGACTGATGATTCTTCTTGCTGCTTTCTCTTCCAGTTGACCATGTCCTCCTTGAAGTATAGGACCGATATCTTTATGCAGTACTCTAGCTACTGCTGACTGTGTCAGATGGATTACTTCTTGTGTCCACAGGCTATAATCCTATTTTTATATCATAATTACAGTTTTTGTCTTTTTTTTATGACATCGTGACTTTCAGTGACTTATGTTCAATGCACTGTAGCACAAATATTTTTTGTGCAGAAGCACTGCCTTATCTGTTCTTTCCCCGTTGGGTGTTTGGTTTTAACTGTAAGATGAAGTTCAGCTCCTGCCTTCTTTAGGGCCTGGCTTCCTTCAGAGATTTGTTTCCATGAATATTCAGCCCATGGTCTAGAAAACAGCTTCTCCTCTTCAATGGCAAATGTTTAGTAATCGGAGTTTAGCTGGGTGTTCACATAAAAGTCTGAGAGACTTGAGGAAAAGTCCATTGGCTTTTTATAATTCTGCTATGCCTATATTTGTGGTTTTCCAAAACTATGTCCTACACGAAAATGCACATCTTCAGTGGACATTGCATTATTCAGCTGAGAAAAGAAATGCATTTGCCTGGCTGAAGTTACACTGTGTGGGGATGTGCCACTGCCGTGACCGAGACTGCATGCTGTTGATAGTTTTGTAAACTATCAGGTCTTTGTAATACTGTTTGAACTGGATGAAAAGGCAGAGTGAGAAGAAAGTGTTTTTGTAATCTGAGCTCTGGAAAATGGTGTCATACAATAGGTACAACAATGCAAAAGATTACATACTACAGGTCTCTTCCAAGCCGTTTTGGGCTGTGTTTTCCTGGGCTATAGTCATTCCTAAACTTAGATTTAAAAGGATAAGTCTTAGTCACCTGTCAGTTGCTTTTGTCAGCACTCCAAAGCAGCTAAACAGTACCTCATATAGCTCTGTGCTGCTTTGCCATAGTCACTAATGTGTGGCAGCATTATCAGAGTGGTGTTGGTACCCTTACTTGGAGGTTGGTATTTATCTCAGTTTTCTGCCATACACAATTAATTCCAATTGGATGGTAAGTTGTATAGGGTCCTCTACTATCAACAGAAGGGAAAAAAAAAAGAAAAAAAATCACACCCAGAGGACTGTCATCCTGTCTACCCTGCCACCTATTTAGGATGTGATGCATCTTCCTTTAGAGGTACCCTTTTCCATTGACTACAGAAGGAACATCGACAGGATGCAGTTTAGGTAGGCAAAATTAGGTGATATAACTGACCCTTTGGATAGTAATTCTATCACATGTAGCAGAGCCCCAGTAAGTTATCAGCAAGAATCTTTCTACAGATTGTCTATATAGGGATATTAGTCGGCTATTTCAACCATTGAAAAAGCTAAAAACTGAATGGTGGGAATGAATCTTCTTTCTCCTATGCACACGGACTTCTCTGGGATGCTGAGATCCTTTGAATCTCATTTGCTTCTTCTGCATAATGGCTTACATTTAGAATTTCAGACTGCCTTATTAAAGCCTTTGGACCATTTCTGAACAGCATGTTGAAATAAGTAACCTTCCTCTTAGTATTAGCGCCTTCATTGTAGTAAGCAACCACTTTAAGTATTTTAAAGTTAAATGCATATCAACTTGTATTAGGTTTTGCTTAGGTGCAACTTGCTGATATGACCCTGTAACATTTTCTCACTTGAGAAGAAAAGTGGAAGGAACTCACCCTGGTGAATTCTCCCTGGGTTCTCTACCATGGCATCGACTACATGATCTTAACCGACTGTGACCTTATAGTCTGCAAAGCTGAATGGCACAGTTATATAAACACAAGGGAAAACAGGCTAGGCCATATAGCATGGAAGAAGTCCCTTCTAAACAACTTCTTAAATTACAGTATCAGAATTTGCATAGGCTAATGAGCTTGCACTTTGGCAAACAGTTATCATAATCAACAGCTTTTTAAAAAGCATAATATAAGCAAAGTTATTTTTCAAGTTGCATGTCCATTTCTACTGTGTTCCGTTAAACATCTGGGGAATTTTATAAAAAGAAATAAGCATGGCAGTTTCAAACAAGAATGACTATTGTGTGAAAAAATGAATATAAAATCATAATTAGCGATTTAATGTCTATAATTATAATCAGACTTGAACAGCTATTGTAAATATCAGTAATGAATTTATGCCTTTCTTTGAAAAAAATAAATTAACCCCCCCAGAGCCTTCTCTCACTTATGTTCTCCCAGCCAAAGAAATAATATTTACATGTATGTATTTAGAAATATAATTAAAGCAGCTGGGTGTGGCCTTCTTTAGTCAGAAAGAAAAACAAAATGCAAAAGCCCAAGGGGTTTTTTTGCTAATGAGGGATTATGCATGGGAGAATGGAAACAAATAACTTGCAGGCCTTGTCATGGGCAGTGATTGTTTTCACCCCACCAAAGTGGGCTGGACCTCTGAGGTTCAGCAGTTACCAAACTCCACATGTAAAGTGGGTGGCTCCTTGTTCACCGGTTAATGGCTACTTACGCTTGGGTGTTTTCAGAAAGGATGGAGTGAGTTTTCAGCTCAACCACTTAGGAAGAAAGCAATAGAATCCTACTAAAACACTAAGTCTTCCACTTCCAGCTTCCATTTATCAATAAAATGTGCAAAAGGGTGATTGTCAAAGCAATGATTTATTTACTGCTTACAAAAGTCCCAGCAATATTGTGTCAGTTGTATCTTATGTATGTGTTAGATAGCCATAAATCATGTAGAATTCTTGGTTTGGTGTAAGACCTTCATCTGAGTTTTTGTTTTTAAAAAAGGGTTTTCTCAGCAGTATATTAGAAAGAATCTGTGGTTACTGATAGTTTACTGTAGCTAATCTCAGGAAGTTGACGGGTGTTGCCTAGGGGAATAAACCCATTCAATATGGTACCATGCAAAAAAAAAAAAAAAAGCCTCTTTCATAAATTTTAGATGCCTGGATTCTCCTACTGCCTACTGAGCTCTAGAAGCAGGTTCTCAGCAAGTGCAAGGAACTTTTTTCTAGTGTCTTTTCCACCCATTCTTCCTATCTAAGGCAGTCTGTCGATGCCCCATTTCAACCATTTTACTGCTTCTGTGCACTCATCATCATTTTCCCAGGTCTTGTCCTGCTCCTTCATGCTTTTATGTGCTTTCTCAACCCTCCAATGCCTACACCAATGACATAGCTGTACTTCTGGCCCAGACATGATTTTGTTACTCACTTAGGACTTCTTCTCTTTCTGTCCAGCTCTGTCACAATCACAGAACAGCTGAGGTTAGAAGGGACTGCTGGAGGTATCTGGTCCGCCTGCTCAAGCAGGGACACCTAGAGCCAGCTGGGGTGTTTGTAAGATAAGATAAGAAGACATACTATGTTGGAACATGCTAGTTAGTTCTGCTGACCATTCCTTGATCTATCATCAATTGCAAATGTGTTTGAATTAGTGGCTTATCTGAACAGATACAAAGGTCTTAATTTGTCCTTCCACCTTCTTTCATATCAATCCAAATTTCCCCCAGCTAAAAGGGGTTGTCCTCTGTCATCTGGACTTCAGGGAACAGTCAGCTGCAACATTCAGAAGTTAGTATACTACATCTGGGCAGACAGAAGTGGTGTCAAGTCATCTGCAGGTCAGCAAACAAGACAAAACTAGGAACATTTAAAAAAACCCCTAATTTTCACAGTGATAATCTTGAAAGAGTACTGGGAATAAGTGAAGAGGAAATATTTTCAGACAGCAACATGTCTTCCAAGCCAGGAACATTGCTGTATGTTGCAGTTGTAACAGGACTGCAGTTGGGGAATTTCTGTAACTATAGAAAAGCAGCAATCAGAAGTCTTAGAAAAAAAATCATTCCTATCACAGAATATTTTGAATAACCAGTGAAAGTGAGGTAAGAAATGCAGTTCCTGTCTATATTTCATTATTGCTGGAGGTTATCACATGAAAATATAGTTATAGTTTGGAATTTTGGGCTAGAAAAACCTGAAAAAGGAAGCACACCATGAAAAGACCCCAGATCCTGAAATAGCATTGCAATGTACGAGCATGCCACAGTACTCAGGGTTTCTAGGTAAAATTTGGAAACACAACATGGACCCAATTGCCAGAAAGAGTTGTAGCTTTTACAAGGCTCTCAACACCTAAATATTAATAGAAAAGCCTGATGGAGTCTTCCTTATTGATATGGTTTGTGAAAAAACTCAGCCTACATATTTTAACAATACCATAGGACCCTTCCTAAGATTGCTGTTCCCGTAAGTTCCTATAGAGTGAGGCTGAAGTGTCACAGCTTCATTGTGGGTGTCCACACGAGCTGCAGACTGACCATGCTGCGAAGGCAAGGGCACGGGGACCGGCTCTAAACCCCTTGTGAAGGGAGGCACCAAGAAGTGTACTGCAGAGAGCTGCTTAGTGAGCATCTTGGGCACAGAGAGTTTGTTAGTGTGGATATGGTGCTGTGTGAGTAAGGGCCTCGGGGCTTCAGCCAAAATATCCCCACAGTGCTTCACTGATCCATGCGGATGGACTGGCTTGGGTCAGTAACTCCAGGACTCCAGAGTCTGATGTCTCTTCTTTTTAACTTATGTTCCTATAGCCTGGCTTATATATGTCTGTATAATCTGCATTTGTTTCATCTTAAGTATTTTACCCCTATTACTCTAGGCAACACAGCTGACTGCAAAAAGAGCATCTCTGCCAGTGATGTCTTCTGATATAACAAACAGAGCAAACATGATACTAACAAAAATAGCAAGAAGCACTACAAAACATTCACATATATAATGAAAACAGATAGTTGTTGCTGTGCTGGGAGAGGCACTATTGTTTACTGTATGAGCAACCACAAGTGTGGGGGCTGCTTTTCATTTTCCTAATCCTTCTTTGACATCCTTGGTCTGTTACCTACCAACTAATCTACTTCATGCATAAACTATTAATCAGCAGCTCTAGCATTCATCGTGCAGTCGACTGTCTTTATCTAGACACTATTTTAATTTGGAAAACAGTTTCCATTAGAAACACATTCTTTGCAGAATTACTAAAAAGACTTTGCAATCTTTCAAATAGTCATCAGGGCATGGTATGATGATTTCCTTGCACGATATGTCAGAATTTCAGTTTGTCAAGAACGCATTCCCCATTTCGGAAATTTAATTGCCTAAGTGATTATCAAAGAAAGGAATGCAATACAGGGACAAAAATAATTTCACAGACTAAATTTTTTTAGCAACATTTTGTATCACTCCATTTTACTCCCTACTCCCCCTCTATCTGTCAAGGTTTTGTTTTTCCCTTGGCTTACAAAGTTGGGAGGTTGCCAATGCCAGCAGTAGAATTTCTCTTTTTATGCACAAAAAATTTACAACACAGGTAATGGCATGTTTTCAACCCACTCTGTCCTATCAAGTCAGGCTCTTTGTTTAACCAGTGTCAGCCTGAAAAAGGTCAGGTAGCAGGAACTTGAACATTAAAATTTTTTAGAAAAGTTGCCACGTGGAAGAAGTGGCACCAGTCTTACTTATGTCAGTTAGAGTGTGGGATAAAGAATTGTTAGCTTCTTTTGTTTTGATTCTGTGATTAAATTGCCCCAGTTCCCCCAGATGAGAACTTCAGTGGAGCTAGCAAGTAGCCAGAGAAGATCTAGTGAGGTACTGAACTCGTGGGCTTGAGCACCTCCATAGCTAAGCAGTGAAGGTTAGGTACATAAATACAGGCTGAGGGTTTGGATTTGCCTGAAGAATTATAATTATCCTAGGATTATGTAGGAATCTCTGGATTATTAGAGAAGACTATTTCAATCCCCTATTACCCAAGCGTTGGTCCAACAGATCAAGGGTTGATTGGTTGTTTAATTGAATGGGATAATAATTTAAGTGATTGCAGTTTAAGTTGTTTAAAATTCCTTGCGTTACTGAGTCAGTCACTTGCCTTTGTCGATGAACTGTAGGCCTGGCCTCTCTTTAAGCCAGAAGAGCTGCAGTTGAACTCCAAACTGAGATAACATCTTGTTTCTCAACACTTTTGTGAAGGGATTTTTTTTTACAGCAGTATTACGCCACTCTACAATGTGCTGACCGCAAATACTGTATGCAATTCTTATTTTGCCATCTCAGAAGAAGAACATATCATTACAAAAGCTATTTCACAACTTTCACAGAAAAGAATAGATTATATCAAAACTTCAGACTAGAGTGAACCAAAAGGTGATATACTACAGGTCTACAAAATTGCTATTGACACAGAAAAGGACATAATCACTCCCTATTTACATAGTGATAGAAGGACAGGGAATCAAATAAAACAGATGTGCCATTTTCAAAACAAAAGGAGAGACTTTTATATGCTATGAAAGCTCTTGCTGTAGATGCAGCGGATGTTAAGAGATTGTGTGAGTTTACTCAGCCACTGGGGGGGAGGAGGGGAACAAACAAACACCACCACCACCACTCCCAAATAAAAATTATTTGAGGGCTATTAAATATAGACACAATTTTAGCACAAGCTTGTCCCAGTTCCTTACCACCAGTCTAAAAGATGCTTGCCTCCAGTCTAGTACAAGCAAAGGTGGTGGAAGAACAAGACCTGGAGACGGAGTACTGCCACTGGTAGTAGGTTTTTCATGTAATGCAGCTATCGGAATTTATCATCCAGAATCTTTGATATGCTGTTAGTGTTGCAGTGTGACAGGAAACTGCATATGCAGAGATCCACATCTTAACAAGCATCCAGGTCTAATTTGTTAATGATTACTTTAAACTTCTAATAAGAATAGATTGCTAGCAGCACACTAGCTACATTAAGGACAGATGAGTAACCACCTACCACACTAGCAGTGTAAAAATGACAAAACAAAAAACAAATGGCACACACAGCGGTTTGAACGCTTTAGTTGCAATTGCTGAACCTAACTTTCTGGGTATCGTATTAGGGAGATAGACATTAAACAGAGCAGCAAAGGAGCAATGATGACTACTCTTGCTTTCCCTAGAAAACTGGTCGCAATTGTCATTTGTTATACGTGTAACCAAGCCACAGTCACACAACAGGGTCCTGCTGCTGCAGCTAGCTTCAGCTGACAGTCTCTGACAAGCCAAAGGAATGATTTAGGTCCAAAGTCCAGCCAGGGACACCAGTCAGGAACAGGCTACTGCCCAGGTCTGATGTCCGTCCAGGAGCTGCAGCTAGAAATAGGGTTGGAGAGGAAGCTGTCTGCCACACAGGCCCAGTGTGCGTCCAGGAAAACCAGTCTGCGGCTCAGGGCCAGACTGAAAGGGGGCTCCCGTGGGCAGAAGGTGTGGTGGGTGTCCCAGGCGAGGCTGGTCAGGGCGATTCAAGCCAGTTTGTGCAGTCAGGGCCCTGACAGACACAACAGGGAAGCAGGCACAACAGGGACGAGCTACGCCAACGTTTTGGATTTGACAGCCTCTGGTTTGTGCAGGAAATCAAAGGGAGATTGCTCAGTCTCACTGAAATCTCTGCCCATCTTGTGATATTTATATGCTCAAAACAAGCAGGCACTCTTTTAAACTTAGGAAGAAGTCAAGTTTTGTCCTACTGAGGTCAGTAATAAAATTCCCATTGATTTCATGGGGGTCAAGGCTTTACCTCGCTGTTTCTTTTCCTGAGCTGCTGTTTTGAAGTCCAACATGGTAATAAAAATAATTAGAGGAAGTGCCACAGACTCTCTTTTTCCAAGCCTTTTCTGGAAATCATGTGGATCCCTCCTATATCAGTGCGTTTTATACTCCCTGCTTTGACCCTTGTGTCAGGCTAATGGCTTTCTGATTAAGAGTCAGATAAACCTGCTCCAGAGTGCATCAATATCACTCCCTTTCGGCCAGAGGTCTGGGTCAGCGATGTGAGCATGAAATATGCCTTTCCTCCTGACCTGCTGATGGAAAAATGTTGTGCTACTGTAGGGCTTGCTGGTCTGAGTTAAAGACAGCCTAGCAAATGAACCAAGAGTGGGGTCCTTCCCGTGGTAATTCTTTATCCCCAAATTGTTTGACCATCTTTACCATGAACTTTTACCGCCCATACTTTTACCCCATCTGCTTCTGGAAATAGATGAACACTATTAGTGTCTTCTTGTCATAGACCTGAGGATTTGTGGTTGTTTATTTTTGTTTGAGAAGAATAAATAAACTGGGACAGTGTGACTAGTTACATGCCAAGACTTTTCAACACATGAAATGTGTAAGTTGGTGCTTTCAATGTTTTTCTTCTCTGAGGGTCATCATTGTCCAGTGTTCAGCAAGTAACTGCTCCTAAGATTATCCTCTGCTCTGCTCTCAGTGTCCCATGTACTCAGGCAGTCAGAAGTATGTGGCCATCCATCTTGTAGTTAGGAACTATGGAACTGACACAATACTTGGGATTTTGGTGTCTACCTAAATTTAGCAGTGAATGCGTATGTGCACTATCTGTCTAGTGCATAAACTTAGAGCTCCTTAGGGAGCTCTTCAGCTGACTATCCAGTGCAGATGGGATTCGGTTGCCTAATCATGTGTGTCTAGTGACCTTTTTGATGCGCCAGGATATTTCATCTGGCAACCATTTGCTGATCTTGAAGGGCAAAGATTTTCTGTAGGTCTTGTGCTCAGCCTCCCCTGGTTATGTCCCAAGCATCCTAGAGCATCTCAAACAGCTCTAGACATCTCTCTTTAGGAGAGCAAATGCCTCTTTTGTTCATTTGTCTTAGGATGAGGTGAATTTCTCTCCTGGCTTCATTGACTGTATTGCCTATGTCTCCATTGATTACTCTGGAAGTTTAAGATGACCTTGGCTCACAGTAGACACTTAAATTCTGGTGACTTTCTGTCTGAAGCCTACTCCTTGTGCCCCTGCAGAAGAGCTCCTGAATCTTCAGGATCACAATTAGTATTTCTCAACATGCCCCGGGTTAAGGACTACTTATTTGGGTCAGTTTGTCCCTCTAACCACAGCATATAGTGGTGCTGATGTTCTCACATGGGACCTTAAAAGGGATTTAAGATGTGGAGGAACTTGCATTGACAAAACACAACAGAGATTGATTTCATCTCTCATGAGTTTTCCTTTAAAACAAACTTACTGATCCAGGAGGTGTTGTTCATGCATTTGGCAACTTGCTCAACAGTAGCATTTGGAAGACCTGCTGTGCCACAGAAGAAAATATTTTTTTCTAATTGGGATTCTCTTAATTCAATCATTACCTTTGCTTATAAATGCCAAAACCTCACTGAGCCTTAATTTTGCTAGAAGAGCTTTCTAGTATGATACAATATTATACTATAATATCTAATATAATATTATTCACATCGTATACAGTATTTTGCAGTGTCTCCACAGTAGCAGCCTTATGTTAATAGAAATTATTACTGCTTCAAAGTTGTATAACTCTGTCAGTGTTGCTCTGTATAGTTTATTTGTGCTAATTTGTGAAGTGCTGAGGAATTAGTGCTAGTTGCACAGTCTTTGTAGGTATCAGATGGTGTTCAGCTCTGAGACTCTTGACGAGTTAATGATTTGGGGTAGAACAAAGGAAAGACTCCTCTCCTTTCCACTGAGAAGACATGAAACTGCTCCCTGGCCACAAAAAGGAGACAGAATTGCATTAATAATCTCCTCTTCAGACTAGCTAATAGCTCTGTTAACGAATAACGAGCTAGATTTATATTTATATACTATTTTTACTCTACAAATCAACAGCGCTTTGCAGTCTTGCAGGGGAGACCTCAGCTTTTAGGTTTTATCTTTATTTCGTTTTTTCCATTCCAAAGAGATTTGACACACAGGCAGCAAGACTCCATTGTATACGTGTTTATATATGTGAATTAAGTTTTTAAAAAAGATGTATGCTACTGCACTTTATTGTTTGGAAAATGACATATGATATTAATATCAAAGATCTCACAGCAGTGCACGTACTCAGGGGACAGAGTCTAAGCTTCAGTGTGTAAATTTAATTTGATCATTTCCTGACTTGTGCTTGGCTGATGCTAACCCATTCACTTTCTCATAAAGTTAGTATTTATAGAGAGCATGTACAAACAGAGACATATTTCATTCAATTTTTGGTTTAGTTATTTTGTATTCTAGTGCATCTGTTTCTACTGAAATCCTTCTTAATAACTGATTTGTGTTAAAAAAATTAAATATCTTATTTTTCTTTATCCATTAAGAAATCTAATCTTTGCTTATACCCTTCAGACTTACTAAACTGGAGCAGAGAATGGCATTTCAATGGCTGTAGGAAAGCTGCTTGTTTGCATGCATTTGGGGGAGGCAGCACTGGAACCATCTATGGTGATTTTAGCAAGACAGCCTTTTGGTAACAGTCTTTTAAAACTAAAATAGACTTGATTTTCAAAAAAGACACACTGTTAGTTGCTTTTGGTACAGTATGACACCTGGAATGTTTTGTATGTTTTTGACCAATTTTACATCCCATTTCTGCTTGTTGAGCAATGAGTCAGAACCACTCCTACCATTTTAATGCTGCAATAGCTATTGGAACGGTTACTGCATGACCTCTGCTCCCTCCTTCAGCTCCAGGAGGGAATTTCTAGTAGAAATGAAAGATCGGGCTTCATTTTGTACCCCTTTTCTCTGCTTTGTCTGCTTCCTTTTTATACAGGACTAACTCTACTTGAGCTTTCAGCCAACTGTCTGATAGAGGATATTGGACCCTCCTATAGTTCTATGAGTAAAAGGTTTCTAGTTGTTTTCCTGTGCAATTCATGAGAACAGCTGAAGTAGGACACACACCCCTAGCATCCAAACAAGGCCTGTAACATAATTCTACAAGATCTGAAATAACCCGCTAACTTCACTGGAGTTCAGCCCACTAAGCAAAACTTAGCCTTTTGGTGGCCAAATTCTCCCTTTGGAGGTACATCTAGTTTCTTCTTAACTTCTTAGAGAAATCACTTGCAAGCTTATGACAGCTAATTCTAACCCTAATATTTTTTCTTAGAACTTTGGACAGCAATTGTGAAGGAATAATATCAAAAGCTATGATTCAGATGGTGAGGCTTAGTTCCTGCATATGGTTGAAGGAGAAGAGCAAGGCAGAAGTAAATGTTTTCCTTTTGGATAATAGTAGCATGCATGACTCCCTTCCTAGCATTCAGCCTCTCCTATCTTTTAAACTAATGTTCTTTCTTAACTCCATACATAAGCATGTACTTTGCTAAGTTGAGCAATAGATTTAAATGCTCAGTGACACTGCAATCTAAAAGAGCAACTTAGCTTCTACATGCATTAAGAAAAAATTGCCTGATTTGTTTCAAAGCAGAAATGGTTAACTGGAAAAACACAGCGCAGCACCACAGGCTCTCTATGTGCAAGTGCTTTAATGACCCCCAACTTTTAAAAATTTGTCAGACATAAAAGCAGTACTAATCTGATTAGTAACTGTGATTGAGTAAATCTACTGTAAAAATGGACCGTGCCCTGTTTTGAACATGATACCATGCTGGTCACTTGAGAACTGCCACTGTGAAACATAAAAGTCTCTTTGATGGAATATTTATTTCATGAGTTAAAAAAAAGGGATAATATAGTATTGTTTGTTTTCAAAATCACTTGTAAAATTTTATTAGCCAAGGAGCCAATATTCAAAACAGTCAAGAAAAGACTTGTGCTGTGCAGTAAGAAAGAGATGAAAGCTCATCAGAGAGGAAATCCAGTGGTTAGGTCCAAGAATTGCTCGCTCTACCCTTTTAGCTGCAGCACCCCGTAGGAATAAAAGAAGACAAGTATTTTGGAAAACTGTATTTGCTAAGTTGAAAAAGTCAGCACTCTGTTGTGTGGCCTTGGAAACTCTCATTGAGCTTTCTATCTGCCCTCCAGAATATTTCTGCATGTCACTTTGGCAGTCACAGCTACTAATTTTAAAGCAGAGAAGCGTCTTCATTCCTTGGGGCTCACATGCACTGCAATTAGTCGTATTATAAAATGCCAAAAAATCTCTGGCAGCTAAAATGAAGTCCAGGGAAACGTCCACACCACTGATGAATGAGTTCCTTGAAAAGAAGTAGGGGTGGGCACGAGCCACGACATTTCGATCTCGATCCAGGTCTGGAAAACCTGAGGACTGTGTTTTGGCTAGGTCCACTATATATAGAAGGAGATCAGCAGCGGCATTTGTGTCCAGATTTCATTAACTATTTATGTTAAGTGCATGCACATGTATGCATGCACATGGTTTACAATTGTTATCCAAACTTCAAATAGAACAATAAATAATACTGCATATAAACCATCTCATTTTTCATTCGCCCACATGTAGCAGTATTTCCTTTCTGGTCAGAGTGTCTAAGAGGTTGTCTTGAGTCAGGAATGCTTGACCAGCCCCTCTTGCTCTAACACTGATGTTCTATTTACCTAATTAAATATTAGCTCAAGCTGTTTGCATGGTGGAACATGCCAGTAGTGAGAGAGAAAAAAACCACTTTCCTAAGCCAGAAAGTGCATTTTTCAGACATGAGATGCAGTTTATCACTGTAGCTGAAAAGGTTTTAATTTTTTAAGGAAAAATGAATTCAGCTTGTAATGAAGGGCTTTCATTTTGTTCGCCAAAGTAAAAAAAAAAAAAGAAAAAAAAGGAAAGCTTCATTTGTCCTGCAACAAGTCTCTCGTTTCACATTCAGTTTGTCTGCATTTTTGTACAGAAGGAAACATTTTAGACCGTATGTGGAAGAGGCTGTCAGGACATCACTCCTGATTTCCCTCAGTGCCAGAGCATCCGCAGTTGCAGAGGACTGGAGCCCAGACCTCCCTCTGCTCCCATGGTCCTGGACTTGCATCCTTCGGTGCCCAGGGAAGCGTCCAAACTGCCACGATGCGATATGGTAATTCCCGTCGGGAAGCGAGGATGAGCGCTGCTCCTTACGTGGAGCCATGGAGGAGCCGTGGTGATGCCGAGGGACCTGTGCCAGCAGGGCAGCTGGGGGACCCACACACGGCGGGTGACCAAGGGGCACGGGGCAGGAGCAGCCACGGACCCCAGCGCCCACAGCCGTGCTGCTGGGCTCCCTCTTTGGGAAGCCAGCTTCAAATTGTGCCCGTGCCTGCAAGATCTCGCCATAAACCGATTTGCTCCCGGATCCAGACAGCTATTGAGTGCGTGTGAGAGAAACCCCAGGTGCAAAGTCCTGACACGATGGGAAGGGGACCAGGGGAAGCCCTGAGCACTGCTGGTGTTCACAAGTGAGGCTGTGGCACAACCCTCTGCAACAAGTTTTGCTGAGCACTCGCTATTAAATCTGCATGTCTTTGAACAAAGTTCCTGAACTTAAAAATGGCTCAAACAACAGACGATTTAAAATTTCCCCTCCATAGGCATTTTCAACCATTTTAACCTATGATTCAAGCTCTTCATATTTGTACATATGTACATGTGTATGAGCATGTATAGATACATACATATATTTTAAAGGTCTTTTCAAAGAGCATGCCTACTAATAAAGACAGATCTGTGAAAGTTAAATAGGAGGCTAAAGGATATTTTATCTAGGCTGGGGTAAACTTTCTAAAGGGTAAATACCGGTTGTCTTTGTTCCAACGCCATGGTCCCAAGCCCAACAACCCGCACTTGTGGCATATAATTGTTCTAGGTTGAATCTTGACTGCATTTGTGCCAACAGTTCAACAGGTGCAAACTCTAAAGACAAAAATAACTGTGTCACCAGAACGGTTTATTTTGATAATTTTCCTCATCAGATCCTGCTGTAATAGAGGCACTGTGGAGATGCTCAGCTTCTGAAGTAAGATAAAAAGTCACTTCCTAGGACTGAAAGAATGGGTCATAAAAAGACAGATTAGTGCCTGGAAGGGTTTGCGTGCTCCTCAAGACCACAGAAAAAATCTAGTACAATGACTTTCTTTTAAATATCATATGATTCACTCTGTATAAAAAACCAAAGGAAACAGTGACCCTGGTATATACCCGTTGAAATTCTAAAACGAATCTTTGATCTTCAGATAGTTAATTTATGACATAAATTCTCTATCAGGCAATTATACACACGCACAAGGACATGGACTAATAAATATATAGTATTTTAATGCATGGTAACTACAGCGGAGTCAAGCCTGGAAATCTGAAGAAGACTGCAAAATAGTCCCAGTAATTTCTGATATCCATGAAACATTATGTCCTAAAAATAAGGTGCACAAATCAGGCCTGTTAAAACACAGTATAGACTTTCTCACCAACATTTTACTTCCTGACACAAACTGAACTTGACCCACTATCCTTTTACACTTCCAGCATATTCTATTCCAGTACATTTCAAAATCAGACTATTTGCTAGAAAACGCCCTGTTTGTATTGAAACACAGGAATTATATATTTTCATCCTTCTGAACAAGGAAGTACCAAATGTAGGGTGTCCCAGGCTGGTTGTTAGGGATGATGGTGTGTGCAGAGCGAGCCGTGAACAACTCTTTGTTTCGTTTCCAAACAGTTTTATAAATAGAGCTCACTTACAATCTCATAAACTTCATTCTATCCCGAGGCCTTTCTGCATAGCTTCATTTACACGTGCACAAATTGAGCATTTAAGAGGTTTACTTTCATTTGATAATGATCTATTAGGACTGATTATAAAATAATAAAAAAAAAATCAGGTATCTAGTACAAATATTCTTTCACATAAACAACACATCACCTCATTTCGCTGCGGTCTCATTTCTGGATGGGGTATCAAATTCATAACATTATTCTAGGGCAAAGTGACTTACTCTTGTAACAGTTGTGTTTTGGAACTTGTACCCTTTCAAAAATATAGAGCGCCAGATCTTGAGCTTTTTGGGGGAAGATCCGTCTCAACAGAGGCCATAGTTGTAAACCAGATGAGATTTTACATGTAGGTATGTACATTGCATATGTGTGTGTGTGGGAACAGAGGTATTAGTAGTGGGGTCTTACACCATCCTGGTAATTTAAAAACTGCATTCAGCATGTCACTGGTTATTATTTAGGCTTATTTGTTTCCAAGTTGTAATGTATCTCGGACAGCAACTCCTGATCCCTTGCCCACATTCTTCTCTTTTAAATTCCTTCCTAGGCTTCTGTCTCACAAAACGTTATGCATCTCCCTAACCTTACCCGTGAAGCAAATGGCATTCCCTCCAGCGTGACCCCGGCTTCATGACCGCAGCTTGGAGGGTGCCCTGCGCCGAGCAGTGGAGAGAGTCGTTGTGACCACTGCCACAGCCTTGCTGTTCCCCAGCAAGGCAAGGTGGGCTGGGGGGAGAAATTGGGAATGAATAGATTGAGGACAATTCTGGTTGCTGCCTTACACCAGCATCTGAGGTTATCCACCAGTCAGCGAGGGGGAGGTGAGAGGAACATTCCAAATGGGAGTAAGGATATCCCAGACACTTCATCTGCTGTCACTGCCAGTGCTGCCACCCAGAAAAGGGCTGTCGTAGTGGTGGTGGCATAAAGTGGCTGGAAGGAGTCCAAGGGAGGCAGGGAAATTTACTGGGGAAGAGAAGCAGTGCTACAAGGAAGAAAGGACTTCTGGAAAATCTCTCTCTCCTGCCAAATATGCCAAATACGACTTTATTGCTCTGTTCCTGTATTAGTTTTCTGCCAAACTTCTCTGTGATCAGTATCCCAAAGCTATTCTTCAGCAAAGGAACAAAAGGAAAGTCCGGTCACCCACCAGTGTCACAGTGCACCCTCCAGGCACTGAGCAGGTGGTGGAACCGGACTATGCTTAACCCATAGCATGATAGACTAAGGATGTTAAGTGAGGCTCGGTATGTAGAGAGAGGCAATAACTAGATATTATATCTCTTCATGTTATCAAGAGGAAAAATTAGGTCCACAAATTCTTTTTCTCATCTGAAGAAGTGCTTACATGGTGGAAAGTTTATTGCTTCTTTTGCCAATTCTATCAACCAGTCTAATAGTGAAAATACTGACCTCTCTTTAAACTGTGCCTCAATTATTTAATATAGACTAACAGTCCAATATCAGCAACACCTGAAGTGCCAAAAAAGATAAATGCCATATTATATCCTCTCAAGTAAAAAATATAAATGAGCATGTAACCATTTTACACATCTCTCTGTGACTTTAGCAGAGCAGACTCCCAATGGCTGGTTTTCCTCTGCAGAGTCCATGAGACCAACTACGTAACTGAAATAACTGGAGACAACATAGACGCAACAATTTTAGTTTTCATGCCAAATCCAGATTATTTTTAAAGCTCCAACTAACTTTTTTTTTTTTTTTTTTTTTTACACTAAGCTTTCTGCTCACAATTTATTTCAGGTACAACACTGCAGTTTTCCTGTGCTGCAAGGAACCTGTAAAAGTATTACCCCGATTGGGTTCATCCATGGCTAGGCGGTTGTATGTATTTAAAACCAGCACAAATAATTATGGCTGAGAATATGCAGGCAGAAAAAGTAAAAAGGAAGGGTAAAAATAATTCAAAAATCATGTCTAGATTCACTTCTTTTTTTCTTCTGAAGAACTTTATTTCCAGACAGGCATTCCCAGAGAAGGCTGCAATGGTTTACTGTTAAATGCCTGATTCTTTGTTAGCTGTTTACCATTGATGAGATCTACCATATCCTTCCATGCAACATCAAAGGCTGAGTCAGTCCCTGCATTCGGTTTGTTCTGACACTTGAAATGAATACTTTCTGAAGAAAGTTATATTTCAGCGCTGCCAGAGGAGCCAGCCCACTAGTACAGCAACGGGACTCCACTGCAGATAAATATGCGGTTGAGCCCCAACATTGTTTTCTGATTAATGATCATTAGCTCTAAATAACACTAAGTATTATCTATCCTAAGTATCTCCTGATTTCTTATTTGCTGGAATCCAAGTTAGTCGATCATCAGTTCAAGCACAGGAAAGTCTTTCTCACAGCGTTCTTTTTGCAGGAGGGGAAGGATGGAAGAAATCTGGGAAGTTTTTAGGTTTTGTTCTGATTTTGGGTAGTAACCTTTTTTTTTTTTTTGGTCATTGTGTATTTTGCAAGGACTGTATAACTGCTTGGAGTACTGAAAAGACATTTTAGCAAGGGGGGATAAAATAACAAAGATGAAAACTGTAAATCGACCAACACTGAAGCTGAAGAGGTCTCCTCAGTGCTTTACACCGAGATTATAAATGACAAAAGCATGTACGTAAACCCAGGTATTTACCGTATTTTCTGATTCCACTCTGTAAATTCATCCCTGTTAGTCAGCCGGAGCCTCAGTCCATAACCCAGCCCTGTCTTAATGAATTTCTGCGCCGATCCGGCCGATTTGGCCTCCCGCATTTCCCTCTCGGAGGCCGCGCGTCACCCTCAGCTTCCCCCACGCGTCCCGTTTCCTTTATTTCCACCCCGAGCCAACGGGCAGCTCTGCTGCGCCACGCAGCCCCACAGAAGCACCGAGTCTGCAGAGACCCCCCGGACCCTCCGGCCCGGGAATTTCCTCATTCGGGGCCGCCGAAGCCTCGGGGGCTTTTATCCACCCGTTTGCTCTTCAGCTTTGAAGAGCCCCCCACTCGGCCACGGGGGAGCTGCTGGCCCTGCAGCCGCAGGCGGAATCTGAGAGAGGCCCACGGTGTTTCGAACGAAGGTGACACTTCGGGGGGCGGGGGGGTCCGTCCCGTCCCGTCTCCCCCCCCCGCTCCCTCAGCGCCTCCCCCGACGCCGGCAGGGGGCGCTGCCCCCCCACGGACCCCGCCCGGGCTGCCGGTCCGTCCGTCCGTCCGTCCGTCCGCGCTTCCCCAGGTGGCCCCGGTGGTACCAGCCGGGGGCATCTGCCTGCGTTTTCCCTTTAAGCGTTTATTAACGGCCGGTGTCTGTACGCACCTCACCGGAGTCCAGCACTAGGCATTAGGCTGATTTATTATTATTATTGTGTGTGGGTTTTTTTTTTTTTTTTAAAGAATGTATTTTATGCTTTAGCGGTTGATGCAGCTGTTCAGATATCAGACTGCATCTGACAAAGTTGATGCAACAAAGGTGTTGGTTTTTTTTTTCTTTTAGAGGATGTGTAGACGACATTTACAAAAATGCCCGCTATGTAGAAGTGAGAAAATAACAGCGGACTGGGAGTAGTTTTTTTTACAAGAAATAATGCCTAGTGTGGCAACATTTTCATATTTCTGGAGACTGCTACCTGATGCTTTAAAGAAAAAAAAAAAAAGACCAGTAATTCTGAGATATTCCAATTTTCAGAATCAAGATACTCAGCATTTTCTGAAAATTAAGCATATGGTGTCTCAAACTAAGAACCCCAAATTACTGGTTACTTTTGAAAAACTAAGTCTACAAGTGCTGAACCTCTCACTGCCACTGTATTCACTGATAAAGTAGCTCATATTGCCATCTGAAATATTTTGGCCTTGGGAGCAGACACAATTATGCTGTCTCATGAGATCATAGCCAAGTCAACAGTATTTGTTCAAGCCTTTGTTTTTTGCTGGCCAAGCCTCAAAAGATCCATATTTAGGTTCAAGTGTGAACAACCACCCAACTAGAGAACGACGTAAGAAGCAATGTTTAGACTTGGTTTCAGATTTAAACATCTTCAGAGCTCAAGGAGGAAGAAGAAAAGAAAGGTGATTTGGACACGGTTTTGATTCATCCCTTTGTACATATGGGGCCCACAGAGCTTTTTGGATCTGCATCCAAGTGTCTATGAAATGCGGGAACTTTCAGATCCAGGCTCTTGGTTTGGTTTGGATCTACCGCTCTGCTTTGAACTGTTTGGGTGTTTACTTGAAGCTTGTCCAACCTGTCCACATTTTTTTGAATTTGGAAAACTGAGCTGGAAATGTGACCAACTGCCTTTTTTTTGTGGTATTTGACAATTCCAATTCTCAACTGAAAATGGCATGTTTCAAAACTTCTAGCACTTCAGCTGATAATTAGTGTTGCGCGGTAACAAGGGCAAAGAGGCGCAGATGTGAGCGTGCCTGAATGGTTACGGGTGTCTCCTCGCTTCTTCCTTCTTACGCTCAGAGTATCAATAGTGTGAAATGTTCTTATATGAAAAATTATTTTAGAAGGGACCATGTTAAGACAGCATGTCCCCTTAGATGCTTCAGTAAGAAACAGACTTTCCTACTCGTTGATTCGCATATCATTTTCTGTATGTGTCAGGTGAGTGTATAGAACCGTAGGCGCGTGCGGGGGGGCAATGACACATACAGATGTTACTTGTAGTCATGGTACTCTGTCATTTTTCAGGTACACATGTTCAATAGAGGCACACAAAGTTAATTTTAAAAAAGTGTCCCTAAATTAAATCTGTGTAGCAAATCTCTGCAGATAGCAAACTGCACTTTCTGATGTCAAAGAGCAGGTAGCTGAGCATCTTTCTTTTCGACTTGCAGAGTAAGTACTGAAAAGCTTTCTGGGAACTTTTCCATGTTACCGATGCTACATGCCTCTCACAAAGTGGTTGAACGATGACTACAGTAAGTCAAAGATAGTAGCTAGAAATACAAGAAACAGGGTCACAGCTTATTTCTCTTCTAAAACAGAATAAATTGCTTGATGCTTCAGGGTGAAGAGCTTTAAATTTGCAGAGTGGATTTGCTTGAGCTGACAGTCTTTGAAGAGCTTGACCTGTAACTTGTATGCTCCTGTTCCACTGCCAGCCCAGCCCCATAACTCACCCAGAGAGAGAGTGACAGCCTCACCTATAAAATTATGTCCTCTCCTCGCTGCCGAGCTCAGGATTGGTCTCCCTGAAAATGCTAACCAAGGCTCGAAGGTATCACATGGCTGCTTGGGACAGCAGTGGTGATGTTTGTGGAACCATTCACTGTCTCAGGGCTAATCTCCGGGATAATTTAGATTAACCTTACAGATCTCTGGAAACCCCATTCCCCATGATGGACTATCCCTATTATATCCAGTCTCAGTCTTAAAGGTTTAACCCAAGCTGACATCACAATGTAATATCAAAAGCTTTAAACTGATATATATCTAAATAACCCTCCAACTTTCCTCATTTAGACTTTACCTTTTGCTTTAAAGTCTTTTCACTCTCTCATGAAAACACCATATCTACTGTGAATAATGCTAACCAGAGAAAGCGGGACATCTTGACATCTTCTTGTGTTTACTTTGTCACAAGACAGATCACTGTGGCAAATAGATGGGATGTATCAAAGACCTCCCCCTCCTCATGTTTGGGAAGGTTTTGAAATCGATCAGCCCGGGGTGGGAAAGGAGTGGGGTTTTTTACCTTAGCAAAGGTATCTCAGGGGCAGGCTCTGGCTTCTGGCATGGGAAGCCAAATTATTCTCTGTTAGTAAAAGTATTTATAGCCATCATTACAACTTTGACTGTGGAGTACATGGCCAAAGGCCACTAGAAGCATAGAGAAACATGAACTAAAAGCGTAATTCCAGTCTGAAGCTGGAGTAAAAGAAATAAATCATGCTATGTAGAATTATTAAAAAAAAAATTGGCCTGTCAAAAATTATGCAAACAGCTTTTTTTTTTTTTTTTTTTTTTTTTTTTAAGGTGCTCTGCTGCAGGGAGAAAAGTGTTTATGTCTCAGGGATTTTTGCACAGCAGCCAGAGTAATTCTCAAGATGCACCTCCTGCCGAGGCGGCTGCCACCCGTTGCACTGACCAGCCCTCAGGTCCCTCCCCAGCACAAGGCATG
Organism: Haliaeetus leucocephalus; assembly: GCF_000737465.1. Lineage (NCBI taxonomy): Eukaryota > Metazoa > Chordata > Aves > Accipitriformes > Accipitridae > Haliaeetus > Haliaeetus leucocephalus. The sequence goes on along the minus strand of NW_010972942.1, from coordinate 6,516,457 downwards.
GCAGAAGGACCCTGCAGTGAAGAAGGCCAGCAAGGTCTCAGCCTGTACCCATCCTGCAGCGTCTGGGGCCAGGCGAGCCTCTTCTTACCTATAGACTTATTTCTAATGGCTCACCTGACCTGACCTGCACCACCTGAGCCTTCTCACTTCCCCCTGAGTATTCACCACCAACAGACTCAGGACAAAGAAGTCTGGGCAGAGTCATCCAGCTGCTTTCTGTTACGTATATGGAAAATGTCAGCTTAAATAAAATTCCTTGAGGGGGAGGAAAGTGACTGGGTGCAGCGTAATCATCCTTTTAGGCAGGCAAAGGACGTGCCCCCCTCCCCTTTTTTGTGCATGTGTTAGACTGGAGCACACTATAGAAAAGATGATATCCCCCTGAAAACAAAAGATTACCCAACTCCTTGGCACTGTTCAAGCTGTTCCTGCTCTCCATGGGTCATGGCAGATAAGATTTTACTTTTTGGTAATTTTGAACAGGTTTGTCGTGTTTTAACCCCAGCCAGCAGCTAAGCACCACGCAGCCGCTTGCTCACTCCCCCCCCCCGCCCAGTGGGATGGGGGAGAGGACAAGGTTGAGGACCAGTTATAGAATAAAGAAAAAATTAAGAACCTGAGAAAGGCAGGACAAGCACCATTTTTTTCAGCAACTCTGAAAGTTTTAATTCCAGCCTGAATTTCAAGTTCTAGTGTCAATGATGGAGCAATAAAAGCAGCTGCAAAATGATGCAAAGAGGCCATGTGTCTTATGGTTTATGTACAAGACAGAAGCTGACAGAACATTGAAGGCTATAACTGTCTGGGAGGCACCAGCCTTGGGAGAACATTTTTTTTCAGTTTCCATGTTGGCTATGCCCTGGGGAGTACTTATGGGATTGTTTCTCTGGTCTCTATGATTTCACAATTATGCAATCTACCTCCAGGGATATGATCTCTTGACTCAAAAATAAAACAAAGATCTTAATAAAAATGAGTACAAAGGTGCAATAGGAAAATGGATTTAAGGAGAAAACGTGGACATTTCCAAGCATTCCTACAGAGGTGGGTAAACTAAGCCACATATTCCTTCTATGAAAATATAGAGCAAAAGGTGAAGTAGAGAGTGATGTGACCCCTAGTCCTTGTAAAGCTCTTCTAGTGGCCCAAAGCAGGTTTCAGCATAGCCTTGGAGGATTTCTGGGGGAAAAATGATCCAATGTAGGGATCATCAACGAGCACTGATCTGTGGTATATTGGATCTAGGAATCCTCCAAGTAGTAAAACTTCCCTGCGATACTCTCCTTAGACATGGCTACTGTGCCTAGCACCATAAGACTTTGACTGTGGTAATATGACCTAGGAAGAGAGTCCGTGTGCTAGCGCATTAAATAAGTCCATCTGCTGATAGGCTCAAAGAGGAATAGGTGCAAGTCCATGTCAAAAGAAGTGGTTTGGATGGTTGGCTAAATTTTTTAACCCAGAGATTTGCTAGATGCGGTGTGTGACCGTATACTCTACATTTAGCTGGCTCATTCTCCACTTCGTCCTGTCACCATCCATTCCCAGAAACAAACCGTCGATGAACAACTTCCCAGTGCTCACCAGGGTACTGCATCTGCGCTGGTGTTAGCTGTAGCTGTCTTATCTTCCCGTGCCAAGGCAAAACAGCTGGCAAACTGCTCTAAGAATGCAGCTACAGATTCCTTCAAGTAAGTTGCTCTGAAGTTTTGTGGTTTTGGCCTGCTGGTAGCTCATGATCTGAAGAGCAGGAAGTTACATCTGCCCCTGCTCTCGGCTCTTGCACCTAAGCAGATGCTTTCAGGGCAAATGGAGATCAAAATTCTCCCTCCACCTAATGTATGTGGAAGACTGCTGTCTATTAGATATCAACTCTTTGAGGGACTGGGTGGCCTGCTCCTTCATTCAGACACCAGGTGACTTAATGGTCCTAAATAAAAGGCCCTTTCAAAGTTAAAATCACTTTGGTGCACATGTTTCATAGTGTCGTGGTTTAACCCCAGCCAGCAACTAAGCACCACGCAGCTGCTCACTCACTCCCCCCCATCCAGTGGGATGGGGGAGAAAATCAGGAAAAGAAGTAAAACTCCTGGGTTGAGATAAGAACGATTTAATAGAACAGAAAAGAAGAGACTAATAATGATAATGATAACACTAATAAAATGACAACAGTAGTAATAAAAGGATTGGAATGTACAAATGATGCGCAGGGCAATTGCTCACCACCCGCCGACCGACACCCAGTCCCCAAGCAGCAAATCCCTGCTCCCCACTTCCCAGTTCCTAAACTAGACAGGACGTCCCATGGTATGGAATACACTGTTGGCCAGTTTGGGTCAGGTGCCCTGGCTGGGCATGAGAAGCTGAAAAATCCTTGGCTATAGTCTAAACACTACTGAGCAACAACTGAAAACATCAGTGTTATCAACATTCTTCACATACTGAACTCAAAACATAGCACTGTACCAGCTACTAGGAAGACAGTTAACTATATCCCAGCTGAAACCAGGACACATAGAGCCACAGAATATTCTGAAAGCAATGAACACAAAAAAAATCACACGGCATTTTCTTTCTCATGTGCGTCCCAGATAATGTAAAACAATATGAAGTCTTTCAGTGTGAAATGGCATGGGAAGAGATTGTAGCAGAGTGTTTCTCAGTGTTTTTTTGTTCTTTTTTTTTCTTTTTCACATCAGAAGGGGAGGTTTTCCCCAAAGGTATGACGTACAGCTGGCAAGAATCAGGTGAGACCCCAGGATCTGTGCAAGATGAATGATCTGGACGGATAATGAAGTTGTTTCCTCCTGCTCTTTTACAAAAATAGCCTTATTTCAGGAAGTGCCAACCACTTTTCTTTCCCCATGTTTCAAATTCAGCTCTCAACAATACAGGTACTAAAAATCAACTAGCCGCTTCATAAAAGAAGTCTATTTAGTCTAGGTGTGGTTGTAAATAAAGTGATAAATTTGACAGTCAGTATAACTGACTTTGTTTCTAACTGCATTTACAAGCATCCTTCCCACTGCCTGCCCCAGGGATCCTCACTGCCGTGCAAGTGATCTCACAAGCATTTCCTTCAGTCTGTGGTGGATTTGGCCTAAATTTCAACTACATTTCTGGTTTTTGTTCTGGAATCACTAATAGTGAGTCAAGGAATCAGTTCAAATGCCATGATTTATGTGAGAGTTAAACGCCACCGAAAGGCAGAGTAACTGCTTCTCAAGACTGATTGCTGTTGCGATGTTTGGTGTTTTTCTTAAAAGTCCCAGGGAGAGTTTCATGAGAATCCAGTTACTTTAAATTTAAACTAAAACCCAACAAGTTTATGGGTCCTCAAAAATTGTGAAGGAAACATTAAAAGAGAGGCTTTTTAATGGCTTAGAAGCCAAAGAACCAAATATTTAAGACAAAGAACTGAATATTTAGCATTTGAACGAGGATTTAAAAACCATTGCTGGTTTTAAGATAATGATTTATGAATGATTGCTTTGGTGATGCTGAACAAAGCCCTGGGCCCTCAGGCTGTATATCCTCTGTGCTTGCTTTGGCCTTCAGGAAACATGGTTTTTACTCAAGAGTTTAGAGACTGGGAACAGCTTCATCTCATCTGACTTTGGTGATTAGATAGATGTCTATGTCTAACATGGATGTCCCCATTGTAGTAGTCAAGCTGCATAATTACTGAGTGACTGCAGCCTACTGCCAGGTGGGAAGAGCTGTTAGAAAAGTGTCCTCACGGTGTACGAGAGGAAAGGGCTCATAACAACCAAGTACCTGCAAGCTGAAGCCCTGGCACAAGGACAGAAGCAGGTAGGATGCTCAAGGAATAGGGTCGATAGGGCTGTCAGGAAGAATGGCTTGGGCACTGTGGCTACAAACTTCCAAGGTGGGCACATGGCTTATGGGGGCATCCTGGGGGCAAACTGTGGCCATCGCAGGTGCTAAGAGGGTGTGTTTGGGGTGGCCGTGATCCCAGGGCAGCCTGTGACAGGGCTTGCAGTTGATCTAGGAGACTCCCTGCCTGCACTGACAGCACAACTGCCCTGGGGAACAGGCCCTTGAAACATTGCAAAGCCGGATCCCTTGAGTCAAAGGCAGGAAGAACCAAAGCTGGCAAGGGTGGGGAAAGCACAGGCAACTCCAAGCCAGATGCGGTAACACGAAGGAGCTGGGGCTCCTGAAGAGCAATTTAGTAGCTGCTGGGGCAAAAAGGAATAGTTTGCTTTGCGTTGGTTTCATAAAACAGGCACCAGGAGGGAGATTCCTGTGTTGAGTCGCCTGTTGTGTGGTGTGTGAGTACCTCTGGGGCCCATCAGAGGGAAATCCAAGGCATGGCTGGAGGTGCTGCTTGGGGCAGGAGCGATGCACCGCCAACACTCGTACACCAGCAGTTAGAGTGTGGTTCTGCAACAGGACTTTTGTGTTTCCTAAACTTAGGCTGCTTGTGCAGCCTCTCTTCACTGGATGAGAAGCAAGGAGAAACAGCTCAGATCAACAGCAGCCAAGGCCATGCATTTACTGTCTGCCATTAACAGCTTAGAGTAAATGAAAAATTTGTTATGTAAGAAACACGTTTTATGTTTTGACCCAAGTCACATAAAATAGATATGGCTGTACAGTATGAAACAGTCCAAGCTAAAGTGGTGAATCCAGCTAACTGTTATTTGCAGGTCATGTCACCCATGTGTTTTGAGTGCTCAGACAGCGTAAAAGGCTGTAACTCTCCAAACTAAAGCATTTCACCATAATTGATTAATCTTTTGGCACAGACCTTTTAAAGTGGTTTATTCTCTGGGTGCTATTTTTCACATTTTGTCTCCTTATTAAAAACTGCAGTCATCCAATCAGCTCTCAGAAACACTGACCTATGACTCATGTAACCATTGACAGACTGTTTTGGAACAACTCACAAAAAGCTGAAATGCATTAAACTATTCAGCTAATACATAAATAGAATACAGGGTCAGTTTGCAAGCCATTTGTTAATAGACTAAAGGGCTCCCTTCCCACAAAAATAATTTAAAACATGATTTATCCAGCTTCTTCCAGAACAATTCATTCTTTCCAGAGGCTCCTCGATGTGAGTTACAGATGTAAAGGCTAGCCTGGCTATAGCTGTCAAAGACAACCTTTTTGCAGGTTTTGGATCATTTCTGGTTCCTTATATGTTGGCACAAGCCTAGCTGGCTATGGCAATCTGGCCTGTGGACACATTTCGAGAGTCTTCTTTATTCTTTCTATCATTTCAACAGTGGAGCCCCCTTAATGTTGAAGTGTTGGGCATTTTCTGTCTACTATACAGGTTGTTCTGAAGAGTTGTGGTGATCCTGGTTGAGCAAGCTGATAGAGAGGAATTTCTTCACCTAAATAGGCCAAATGCTGAGGCTGTGATCAAGAAGTTGGCCAGAGGATTGGATTTGACTGGAAGAGAATTGGAAATTACTTTCTCCACATTTGTTTATGTTGGCTATGTTTTGTTGTTCTGAATAGATGCCAGGTCTCATTGTAGAAAGGTGGAAATGCCAGCTAACCACTAAACTAGTTGCTCCCCCCTTTTCCCTGTAGTGCAATTAAGAATAATAGATACCAAGCTGTACAGCAGCAGATTAGAAGTTAATCTAGTCCAGTATTGTGCTTTCGGTAGTGTCCAATGGCAGATGCTTACAGAAATGTAAAAGAATAGAGCAGATAGATAGTGATAAGTCCAGTAAACTCTCCCAGTGTCTGTTTGCAGCTCACGGTCTTCCTCACCTAGACATACTATCTGGTTTTCTGATAGCCCTCAGTGGAGTTATTTTCTGTGAGCTTGTACAGTCAGTCCTTAAACCCATGTAACCTCTTAGCGTCCATTATGTTCTAGAGTTTTACTAGGGATAGGGTTAAGCTTCTTCTGTTCATTTTGAACATAATTCCGGATAATTCCAACTGATGCCACCTACTTTTAGTATACTGTGTGACGGCAAACAGTTGCTCTCCCTATTCAACTTCATACCACACAAGATTTTACAGATTGCCATCTTTACTGCCTTGATTGCCTCTTCTTCAGACTAACTATTTTAGTCTATGCTAAAGACACCTGATCAGCCTTATATATCTTTCCATCTCAAATTCTAATATAGACATTATGTCTCATTACTGGTGCATGTAGCTGAATGTGCCAAAAGACATTACTCTTTGTATGTTTGAGTTATTGGACTATCTGATAAAGCTGGCTGCCAAACCAAAAAACCTACTTGTCAGGTTTCTGGATCTGCCTGTGGATCCCCAAGCCTGCAATGCTCCCAGTCTCTCCGCAGCAGCAGAGTACTGCCATGTGGCCCGGGCTGGTTCCCTCTGCACTGGGCTCTTAATGGTCACGCACATTGTACTGGCACTGTCCTGCTCGCTCATTTACCTCTCTTCATTCACTCTGCGGCACATTTTCCGCCAAAATGGGAGGCAAGCGTAACATTGCACCTGTCTGTCTGCAGTATGCAAGTTCTTTTAACCATTACTGACCCCTCTCCTGCCCTGCCCTGGCAGCCACGGGGCTGGCAGAGAGCGTGGGCTCTGGCAGCCCTCCCTGACCGCTTGCTGGCGAGAAACCCCCTGTTCAGCAGCAGGCTAGGGCTCGGTCAGCTGTGTTGCCTTGTGGCTCCTCTTGAATCATTTCCATGCTGGGGAGAGCCAGTGGGCTGCTGGCAGACACGGACTGCGGGGCTGTGGGTAATCCAAAGCGCCCATGTGGTTAGGCGCAAGCTGCAGCACACTTTGTAGGGGATGGATGTGGCCGGACGGGGGAATACACACGTGGCGTTATGTCACTGAGTACAGCTGGGCTTGACTTGCTACATGGTCATCATTTTGCATGTAATTACATGAATTCTTCCTGGTCTCACAAGGCTTTTCTTCCAAAGGTCAATCATGTTGTCCAGATACGTTTTTCTAATGCTTTAATATTTAATTATGATATTACGGAACCATGAAGGGCATACTACTGGGTTACCTATCAGCATCCATCCTAAATGATCCACATTGTATAAAGCAATATATTTTGAAATGAAATATAAGTCTAAAAAAAGCAAACAGCTTTTTAAATAAATACATTAACTTTTTGTCTTAAAAGGTAAAGGAAGTTATAAAGATTCATTATTTTTCACACATGGTTGTGCTTTAAAAGGCATCAGATGGACAGAGCTAGGTTTCACAGCCAGAAGAAACTCACTGGCATCCTCTATAAATCAAGCTTTCCTTTCTTTTACTCTCTGGAGCTAGGTGCTCCAAAGGGTTACCAGCAGAAGTTAAATCTTTTCAATGGGGAAAAATAGCAGTACATAAAAATGTGTAACTTGCAAAAAGAGAGAATACGTAGAACTTTGTGCCTTTGAAAACATGTCAAACAAAACCAGAGTTAGTGCTTTTCTTACAAACTGTAAGCTATGAGTTTTCTGGGACCACAGAGATCACTTTGCAGATTCCTAGTGGAGACAGAGGATGTCTGAAAACTTCCTGAAAAGAAAGTAAGAAAAAAAGTGGAAGACCGGTAGAACTTAATTCATTAGTGAGATCGTCTGATCACTGTGGATGTCAATGTGTGTGCAGCTGTGCTCTCATACAACACTCCTAAATTTGGTTGGTGTGAAATCTGGATGCAAAAAGGTACTGTCATTTCTCATCCCAGAGATATAACTTGCTATTTTGCAGCATATGAAAAAGTGCCAGTCACTTACCAATCATAAACGTTACGTATATCCTCAGTCCTAAAGACTTATCTATTTAAGGTAAGATGGGGAAAGTAGGAGTACTAACTGTAGGTGTTTACAGGGAGAGTGACATTTGAAAGGCATTGGAGGCTACTTATGATTACATCTACATAAGTTTGATTATACATACTTGTAAATATACATATATTAAATGAATATATTTATTATGTCTACATATACGTATGTATAAAAATAAGTATCTTATAAAATATATCGAAACTTATATACCCACCACACCCAACCCTAAATTCTAAGGGTTATCAATTCTAAAAGTCAAAGGTATCCCATCTGGTTTTATAAGTTAGGAAATGACACAGTCTAACAGAGGGGCTATAGTTAATCCTCTATTTGAATCTCTGAGTCCCGACATGAGGCAAATCTCTTTCTAAACAAACTATGGAAGGAAGAGAAATGGGAGACATCTTCCTTATGGGAAAGCTTTCGGACAAGCTAGTAAACATGTCTCAGGGCTTGTTTAGATGATCCTCCTTTGAGTGGGAGGAAGGGGGCAGACTAAATAATGGCTTATAGTCATATCCAGCTCCAATTTTCTAACTCTATGAGAAGAACAGCAATGCTGTGTTGGATACTCTTCCATAAAGTCTGGCTGCTCCTCCCCAAAACTGATATAACAGTACAGAGAAGGCAATAGGTATGTTATGTACGACTGTAGGAATTTCTGTCAGTTTTTGCTATGGTATTACGCTGATGGAGAAGGTGAGGCACCGACATACGTTGGCTCTTTCTCGTCTTCAATGTAATTAGAGTTAATGTTTGTTTTAGTATTCCTTAATTAGTGGAGCACACAGATTTGTTATCATCAGTGTGCATTGGTCCTGAAACAACTGAAATGAAGTATCCTACGTAATTGTCAACAGAACCAACTTGCGTGTGACCTTTGAAATGAGGATGCAGTGGATAGTCAGATGAGCAAAGGCATGGCAACCTGAAATGTGTCCTGTTTTGATTTTGCCAGTTTTAATAAGGAACTGGACCAGACTATTTGTTTGTATTTTCTGATTACTTTTGATGACATGGGAAAACCATTGTAGATTTTATCCACCCATCTGCTTCTTTCATTGATGAATAGTTGGAGAAGGAAATTTTTTTTTTAGTCCGATCTAACCTACAAACCATACTCCCCATAATTTTGTTATACCAGCCAGGATACAGAAATTCTGCAGGCATTTTCTGAAAACAGAGTCTTCTGAAAGGATTCCCTGGCAGAAAATACAATATCTTCATGGAACCCTTCACTGTGGGGCTGTTTAGAAGATGAGTGCCTGGGAATTCCTATCTAAGCTAAATCAGTGAGCCAGAATGGATCAAACAACGGTGAAAATCCAATGCCTCTATTAACTTCTTTAGTCTGGTTTCAGGGGGAAGTTAATGTATTAGAAGAAATATGCAGCGAATGGAGCAGATCCTCAGCTGAACATGTTGCAGTCATATACTTATAAAAGTATGAAACAAAAGATCAGCCACTTTTATGTCAGCCCTGTAATGATACTATTCTCAATAAATGCTTCAAAATCAGTTAAGAACTAGTTGCCTCAATGGTGACTGAAATGTATCTCATAGCCAGTCAAAATAGTCACTTTCATAATGTAAAATAGAAAGGGTTCCAAAACAATTATTGAAGAAATTAGTGAAACACATAGAGCATTGGCTGTATTTTTGCATGAACAAGCCTCCCTCTGAGAAGACACGATTTTCACTTGAAATCCTGCTGTGAAAACAAACTTGCTGTAGAGATACAAACGCCATTTTATTGTTGCAAAAATAAATTGAAATTTAAAGTAAGCAGAATACACAAATCTTATCAAACACCATAGAAACCTGCTATCCTCAAGCTGGTGTAACCTGGTGAAGGTAGAAACAGAATTACCCACCACAGCAGCCTGTGTCATCAGTTTCAGTGTCATGTTTTGTGGGGAGGTCATAAATTAGGTGTGTATAATTGTGTTAATGTTTTCTGTGGGAAAAGAGAGAAGAGGTGGCTAATTGGTTAGCTGATAGCTTTATACATAAAGCTATGCTATGGCCCAAGAATTATTTTCAACCTATTGTTATTACCTGTAAGGAAATCTGCGGCATGGTTTGCTGGAGCTCAGTAGACACAGTGGGAACGTGTTTAACACTGAACCGTTACCAGGGTGTCATGAAGTGAAGCAAAAGCAACTTCTTTATCTGCAAAAGCAATTACATAGCAGTCTTACAAATGAATTGGTTGCTGAGTGGTGCTCAGAGGAACACGCTGCTTTCTCTTCACACCTGCCCTGTGTGGCATCTGACAAACAGTAGTGAGCTATTAGCAGTTATTGACATTTGTCAACTCTGGTTTTCTAGCAGGAAAACGGAAATGGCAGCAATCATGCCCAATTTAGTTTCTCGTGATGTCAAGACTTCATGGACTCACACACTCATCAAGAAGCGCCCAGAAAAGGTTTACAGATGTGCGGAAGGCAGTCAGCTATGACAGTGATGTTGCCAATGTTGCACATGGATCAACTAACGATTAAGATATCAAAAGCGATCACCGTAGCTTACTGACAGCGAGCTCAATTGTTTGCACCTGTTTCCCCTGCATTACACATGAGTCTGGAATGGATTACCCTGCCTTGTGCTAGACACATTTCACCTTTCCACACCACGATGTATTCCAGCAACATCTCTGCTATAGATCATGCAACTCACTTTACCATAAGGACCAGGAAAAGGAATGACACAATTTGCTGCCTGTTTTCTCTTGGTGAAAGATTTCAGTTGCTACAGTGATTTAACAAGAACTTATTGGCTTAAACAAGAACTTACTGCTTCTCCTCTGCAGAATTCAGGTACTGACTGAAAGCCATACAGTCAGACATCATCCTGACCACTTAAATCCAGAAACAGACCTGGGCTTGGTCTTCCATGCATTAAAATTACCTCTTCTTCCTACCACAGTATTTGTAAAGGAACTCTGAATACTTTGCAGTCAGACGTGTATCACAGGGGAGCTTCTGATTAACCACTCTTGATCAAACTGACTCTGGTACAGACAGAAGTAAAGATACAGCGGTCCAGATCTTCTTCTCGAGGGGAGCCCAGAACCCCAGAAATGTCACAGCAGGACAATTTCCCTGGACTTGGCTTCTAGGGTTACCCAAACTACTTAAATCTAAGCTGCCACTGGTATGTCTAGCCGTGTCGCCATCTGCCCCCTATTGTAACATAGGCACAGGTTTCACATTGGACTGCAGGCAAACTGCTAGGATCAGGCAGCTGGACATGTGTACAGATTGTTTCAGAAATTACAGTGTGGAATTACCAGCCAGGAATTATGGCTGATTTGTCCAGAAGGTCTTATCAAAAGTACATTGTTGGTAGAGGGCTGGTGAGAAGACTGGGTTCAGTGGTCTAAATTATTGCTAAAACCATTCAGAAACCAGGCAGGTATCTTCAGACAAAGCCAGTGTCAATTCAGAAATGGTTTTCTATGAAAACAGGCTAAATTTGTAAAGAATATTCAGAACAAATAGTCCAGCTGTGTGTCATGTACCAAATGTAGGGGCTGACATTTGCCAGTTAGTAATACAGCTTTTGCATGAAGTCAGCAATGAAGAGACATAAGCCAAGCCCAAAGCATCTCACAATGAATGGATCGTAAGTATTACATTATTTTCTTGCGTAGCACCAAAGCAAGTAACTTAATGGAATTTCTAATAATTCACATTCTTTCTGCTACATGATGTTGCCACCCATCACAGACTTGGACATGTGTATAATTAGTGATTTCTTCATTTTAGGAGGTGTGATTTACCTAAATGAAATAATATAAAATTTCAGCCTTAGGGCATTGTTGTGGTTTAACCCCAGCCAGCAACTAAGCACCACGCAGCCGCTCACTCACTCCCCCACCCACCCAGTGGAATGGGGGAGAAAATTGGGAAGAGAAGTAAAACTTGTGGGTTGAGATAAGAACGGTTTAATAGAACAGAAAAGAAGAAACTACTAATGATAATGATGACACTAATAAAACAACAACAGTAATGATAAAAGGATTGGAATGTACAAATGATGCGCAGTGCAATTGCTCACCACCCACCAACCGACACCCAGCTAGTCCCTGAGCAGCGATCCCCGCCCCCATTCCCAGTTCCTATACTAGGTGTGACATCCCATGGTATGGAATACCCCTTTGGCCAGTTTGGGTCAGCTGCCCTGGCTGTGTCCCCTCCCAGCTTCTTGTGCCCCTCCAGCTTTCTCGCTGGCTGGGCATGAGAAGTGGCTGGGCATGAGAAGCTGAAAGATCCTTGATTTGAGACTAAACACTACTTAGCAACAACTGAAAACATCAGTGTTATCAACATTCTTGGCATACTGAACTCAAAACATAGCACTGTACGAGTTGGAAGACAATTACTCTATCCCAGCTGAAACCAGGACAGGCATTTTAGGTTTTGCTTTATTAATACATTTAGCTTACTGTGATTAACACACATTTCTGTTCCATTTCTTTACTTTGCAATGTTTTGTCTTCATTTCCCATGTAAACTAATGTAGATTCTCAGTAAGAAATGATAGGACAACATTTTCCCCAAATGAGAAAAGTCCGTATTCGTTAGATCATTTGGGCATATTTTACATATTATTATAGATATCACACTATTACTAAAGACTAAAACTATAAACATGTAAAAACTATAAACAATATGCAAGTGTTCAGTAATAATCTTAGATATATGGGTAGCATATTTCAGCCTGTTCGGCTTGTTTCATTGTGTTAATTTTGCAAAGAAGCTGAAGGAACTAAATAAAAAAAATACTTTCAACAGCTCGTGGTTAAAATCCAACACTGGATCTGATGTTTTCTGAAGAAGCATTTGCAGTCACAACTCGATCCTGTTAGACGGAAAATTGTAGATCCCACAGGAGAGGGGTGGGACATCCAAATGACAGGACATTCAAATGAAAAACAAACTATTCTTCATTTGTGCTCTTATGGATTTCTAGTGCATAAATATCAGCACAGGCATTCTTTGAACACATAGGGAACACAATGGCAGCTTTGAAAATAGATCAGCTCTTTTTAGACTGAGCTTCATCTCTTGTTAGGCTGGGTTTTTTTCATCATTCATGCTATAAATATCACTGTTAGCAAACACCATTCTCCATCGCTCTGGCTGGCGTTCACATCAGTTTGGCCTGATGGACAAGGCACTGCCCTTGGATTCACAGTTGCTGGATGCTATTCCTGACTTTGCTGGAGACTGGCTGGTGTTTTATCACTATAGATTACTGTTTTCCAACCTATAAATTGAAGATAAAACTATTAATGTACTAAATAAGAGGGGAAGAACTGGTGAAAAGCCTTACAAAGGTCTGTAATTACTTCTGTCAACATTTACATGATCACAGGATGGTTGAGGTTGGAAGGGACCTCTGGAGGTCATCTGGTCCAACCCCCTGCTCAAGCAGGGCCACCCAGAGCAGGCTGCCCAGGACCATGTCCAGATGGCTTTTGAGTATCTCCAAAGATGGAGACTCCACAGCCTCCCTGGGCAACCTGTGCCAGTGCTCGGTCACCCTCACAGGTGCTTTCTGACGTTCAGAGGGAACCTCCTGTGCTTCAGCTTGTGCCCATTGCCTCTGGTCCTGGCACTGGGCACCACTGGAAAGGGCCTGGCTCTGTCCTCTTTGCATCCTCCCTTCAGGTATTCATGTACATTGATAAGATCTTCCTTGACCCTTCTCTTTTCCATGCTGAACAGATCCAGCTCTCTGTCTCCTCATAGGAGAGATGGTCCAGCCCCTTCATGATTTTTGTGGCCTTGTGGTCGACTCACTCCGGTAAGCCAGCATCTTTCTTGGTGAGCCCAGAACTGGAGCCAGCATGCCAGAGGACCCTCACCAGTGCTGAGTAGAGAGGAAGGATCACCTCTCTTGACCTGCTGAGAACTTTCTGCCTAATGCATCTCAGGAGGCTTTTGGCTGCCTTTTCCATGAGGACATGCCACTGTCTCGTATTGAATTTGGTGTCCACCAGGACCCCCAGGTCCTTTTCTGCCAAGCTGCTTTCCGGCCAGTTGGCCCCTGGCATGTACTGGTGCCTGGGGTTGTTCCTCCCCAGGTACAGGACTTTGCACTTCTCCTTGTTGAACTGCATGAGATTCCTCTCAGGCCAATTGTCTAGCCTGTCAGGGTCCCTCTGAATGGTGGCATCTGGTTATTAGTTAATTTTTATGTTTTACTATTTATTGATCTTTTTCAAAATGAACTCAAGACTTCTTTTCTGCTCTATATAATGAAAGTTTAAACAAATTAGCAAAAAATTAAAAATTTAGCTTAGTCTATGTAACTTCTTATTCAGACATACTTGTCACAACATTTTCTCAAAAATTATTCCTCAGACATGAGAGTCTTTAAGGTAACCCTCTGTAATCAGTGAAGCACTGCAATTTTTGCGGAATAGAACAGTAGCTAATTAAGGTCAAAGCATATTCTGTAGATCGTGTTGATAATCTAACATGTCCCTGAGTTTATTTTATTAAATTTTTAGTCCTATTTTTTTAGATTAGAAATCACCATGAATTAGAAAGCGATACCTTAAGGAACAAAAAAACCCCCAACATTTTACTTGTGTTGTAAGCTGTCTCTGGACTGGAAAGGTTTAATTCTGATGTCACATGTAGACTTTAAGTGCAGAAGTCTGCACATGCCATCTTGTGAAATCAGCTACTATGTCTGAGTGAGCAAGAGGTATTTTACAAGATTCTCTGGCATGTGTAAAAATCATGAAACAGACCAACTTAGCTTATTTTCCCTTTACGGCAAGTCATTTAGATATCTTTTAAATAATAATAATAAGCATTAAATAATATAAATAATATAAATAATAAAAATATAAGATGCTGGCCAGGGCCAGGATTGTCTGAAAGACAGACAACTGGACTGCAAGGGAGATGGCCAAGAAAGTCAGCCATGTGTTCAGAGGTTCTGGCTGTTTGTTCCGGGCTCACACAGCCCGGAAGAACCAAGGATGCCACATGGAAAACTGAAGAGTGTTCTCCTCAATAAAAACACCAGAATAACAGTAATTAGATGGCATCAAAGTAGTATAGTAGCTTTTGTGCATTTTTGTATTTTCAAATCAAATCAAATAATATTTTGGTGTATTTTTTCTGATCTATTTATTTTTTTATGTATTAAAACAAAGCCCGTATTTTAAAGGACATTACAAAGGATGTCATTTAAAGATCTCAAACCCAAAACAAGTGCCTTTAGCATATATGGTATCACAACATCTAGCCCTTGGCCCTTAGGAATAAAATAAGCCAATAGGAAACTTCTATAGGGTTTTCTTTTTTTTTTTTAAAAAAAGTCATTTATATGCAACTGCTGCTGATCCTTACCTAAAGTCATTATTTTACAAACATTAGTAAAGTAAGTGGGTCACAGAAATGGGACAGACATTAACTGAAGTACATGGTCAGATTACACAGATAAAGTGACATGTAAGAAGGCCTCAGACTATTGGGCCGTAGTTCTAGGAAATATTTTTTTACAATTTAGAAAGATGAACCCACTATTAGTGTATAAAGAATTCCCTTTATGCCACGCCACAGGTAAAGCAGAAAGAAGAATGCAATATCCAAGTTGAAGTACATTTATTTGTATGTGAACTTTAGACTAGAATCTGGGCCACTAGCTTTCATATAGGCAAAATTAGTGGTTAAGTCAATGACTTTAAAGAGATTTAAGACAGTAAAAGCTATTTTTTTTTAATTGCATATATATATTAAAAAAAGATAGTGAAAAATGGATGACTGTCCTCACAGAGAAATGCATTGTACAGCATCAGAGAAAGGAAAACATTAATAGTGTGCCTTACAAATGTGTCCTACAGATCATTTTCTTACAGTGATAGGGGAAGGGATTATGCAGATCTGACAAGAACAAATTTTTTTTTAAGAGGTGATGTGGACAGTTTAGCAGATCAAAGTATTTGCAATGCATAAAGCATTTATTGGTCCTTTATATTCAGAAATTACATGCCATTTACTATCATTATTATCAATAATTAGTAGAATCAAGCTCTTCCCCATTAATTTAATTTTTGAGGTAAACAGAAGGTACCACACCATGCTAGCAAACTGGTGTGGCTCAGCAGCGCAGCTAATAGCTAAAGCATAATCTAACATAATTACATAAAACCTAGCAGAAAGGGAAAAGAAAACCAAGAAACTGTTACAAATATTTTGTGAGATCTGTGCAAGAGACCCTGGGGTTCAAGGGCCTCACTTAAATCCTGGGTTAGCTCTTACCTTTCATCACATGCGGTAGGAGGGAGTTCCAAAGTTTGGCTATTGTAGGCTTGTACACCTATATACCTTTTGTCTGCTTTAAACCTGCCACCTACTAATTTTGTCTGATGCCTCTTAGACTGTGGTTAGGAAGAGACAACGAGTAGTTGATTTGTCTCTGTCGTGCCACTCTTCATTTTGCAGACCTCTATCACAGCCTCCCTCAGATGTCTTTTCCAGGCTGAAGAGTCCTCGCCGTTTGCTGCCTGAGCACTTCCCTGCCCCTTTGCTCATCCCTGTTGCTTTTCTCTGCATCTTTTTCCGTTCTATGACACCCTTTGTGAGAAGGGGGGTCTGAGCTGCACACCACCGAGGACGTGGGCAGACCCTCCGTGCCGCGGTGTGGTGGTGAGCAGACCCTGCTGCCCCGCGTCCGTGAGTACACCCAGTGACATCTGCCTCTGTACACAGCCCTGGAACAACCCTGGTGACTGACTTTGCTGCGAAAGTGACTTTTTAGTCCTGACTTCTGCTTCTGTTACTTATGCAAATGTTTGGTCACTCTTTCAGAGTGCTGTGATAGTTTCCTGAGCCATGGCTTCCCTTTACAAAAGCTGTGCTCACTCTGCTCTGGTACCTGTCATCCCAGGATTTTCCGATGCTGACTGAACACAGAAAGCGGTAGGTGACACCTCCCAGGAATGTGCCCAAAAGCATCCTGGCACAGATGCAGAATATTTGCATCTTAAACAGGCAAAGCTGGAGGTGAGTTTTAGCTCTCCGCAGAAAGTAAGATTTGAAAGAAATGTAAAAAGACAAATTTTCCAAAAAAGGCTGTTGCCATATTTACTGTATAAGGACATTTAGTTTATATAAATGACACTTTAGATACACAGCAGTTGCAACACTCACAAACATTTGATTATATATGCACACTATCTAAAGAGTATATGAAAAAAAGTCAACCAGGTCTACAAACCCTGTGTCTTACAAGTAGTTGTGGAAGCGTAGCTGAAACCATGGTCCTGCAAAATCTATACTTTCCTTTTGAACCCCCAAACCTTTGGACTTTGTATTTGTTTCCACTTATTTTCTGTAAGTTTTCTAAAATAAGATCCAGGCTATATGAATGAAGTTTCCCTTGCTATAGCTGGATATCTATTTCATACATGGGAAACTGAGGCAGAAAAAGAGCAAATGGTTTACTGAAGGTCACACAGGCCTTGCAGAGCAGCAGGCGTGGAAGAGGGTTCACATTTTTAGGCTCAGGTTAATGCTAAGCACAGGACCATGCCACTTCCCCAAGTTAGGGCTAATTTCATCTATAATATCGGTAACAAAGGGGACAAAGACATTTCAAAAGGGTGATTATTTCTCTCCAGTCCTATTCAAACTAGCTTTGTGAGTACAATCTCGTGATTGTGAACATTCACAGTGCTTCACTGCTTCTGAGGAAAAAAATGTTGTTTACCTCGGGGCTATTTGAGCAGAAAGAGAAATGTCTCACAGTGTTAGGAAACAGTCTTAGTCAAATGAATCACTCATATACGGCCATAAGCAGTACAGATGTGTTGTAATCACTGCTTAATAATTGCTTTCAGATCAAATAATGTTCAAGAGATTACCACATCTGTAAGATGCTCTAAATAAAAGTACAGGACATTTTGTACAGACTGACTTAGAAAAGCAGGCTGTTATTTATAGGGACAGCAACTTTGTGTCATATTACTGATGCACAGCGAGGCAGAATCTACATTTTAAGCACAAGAGGAATATAAATCATCTCAGTGCTCTCATGATTGTAATCTTATTAGCTAAGCCTTCCTTCAACATGGTCTTTGATTTAGAAAGCACCTGTAAAGCTGTTTGTGCCTTTTGTGGATCCTCCCCCGTTCCTCCTGGATGATGTTTATCATTCTGCACATGTGTGCTATGAACATCAGTTGAATTATTTCCCCTGATTATCTGAAAGCGTCTCATCACAGTCCAGAATCAAATTAAGCACACTGCATATGCTCATTTCTGAGAGACTCATGTTGAGTTAGGGGACTAACCAGCTACAAAAACATCCACATAATAACCAGAGTATCAGCAAGTTTCAGCTCTGTGATGGGCTGGTTTGGTTTGTTTTTCTTCCCCTCTCTCCCCCTGCTCTTTAGAAACAGGTGGTATTTATCTAAGCAGCCTGCACTGGGCAGCTGGCTGATGGGTTCCTCCAGCTGGACATCTTCTCTACATTTAGTTCAACCACACCTGCTTCAGATAGCAAACAAGAAGTGTTTTTATCTTTGGTATCTGGAGGGG
>NW_010972942.1:6465167-6498113 GCF_000737465.1 Haliaeetus leucocephalus | reverse complement strand
GGGTGGGTGGGCGGGCGGGCTATGTGAGATGAGATGAGGTGGGGGGGGAGGAAGAGGAGGATGAAAAATGCTGGACCAATCACACCTCTTTTAGCTGTAATATTTTGTGATGTTTGCAGAGACCATCTGGTCTTGTACCAGAAAAAAAAGTGAAGTTCAAGGCTTTTTCTTTTGCTCTGTTACACTACTCTCTTTAACACAGTTATTTCATTATCTCTTGCTATCATTTGATCAGATTTATCTTCCATTAAAACTTCCTTTCCCTTGAAGTAGACAGTGACATGAGAATGCATGCCTTTCCAAGCTTTTATTGTTCTGAATTAAGAAATGGTAGAATAGTCTCATGAAAGATTAATGACTTCCCGTAAGCATCTTTGTACCTGAGGACAAGCAATTACAAAAATATGTCCAAAAGAAAAAAAAGAAAGGATATTAGACTGTATCGGCCAGGTATTTCTTGGCAGACAGCAAGCTTAGCTTGTTACACTGCCAGCATATTTAGAGCTAAGGCAACTTCTGTCTTGACCCCATGTATCATATTTTGTTTTGTACATTAGTGGCAATGTTGTCCTTGCAAGAAAAACTGACACTCTACAGGTATTTTCCTTGATGCTTCATTGTACTTAAGTTCCCGTTTCTGTGCTAGTACCTGTTTCTGAGAGGTAGCTCTCCGCTCAAAACCAACGCTTAGGGACTGAGAAGATATATATATTTCCAGAAGCTATTTCATGCTTATAGATTCTTGTTTTCTTTCCCATCTTTTTTTTTTTTCCTTGTGAAGGGATTTTTCATAAAGTTTGCTTTGGGCTCACAAAGAAAGTTTAAGGCAAGAATCTTTAAGATTGCCTCAATCTTAAATAGTCTCTAATACTCTAAATACTGAAGTGAACATTCACCATTTGATAGGCTTTTTGTTGCCGTCTTTGAGAGACATTGGAAACCAAAGAGCCTCCCATTTCTCTAAAAAGAAACTTATTGCCATTTCTCTGTTTATCCCACTAGGATGTTGCAATTAATGGAAATACTGATGGTAAAATATTGTGGAGGATCAGAGTTAAATCTATAAAAGCCAGCAGAGTGGAAACTCTTCACCACATTCTGAACTTGGCCCACCATTTTGGGAAGGGCAGTGCAGATGCCCATGGGATCACCGCTGCGTCCATCAGGTAAAGCATTTGGCGTGCACAGCCTTCACGTCTTGCTTTGTTGGAACTGGTGGACTGTAGAGACTCCTGTAAAATCCCCACTGGAGGGTCAGCTTGTAATTACGCTGGACCTACTTCCAAAAGATAAAGGCTGATCCTATAACCTGCCTAAATATGTGGGATTTGACTGGGTTTAGCCATGAGGCACTTGGTTTCCCTGTCTAGATCCTCAACGCTATGGTTATTTTAGCATAGATGGCTAATCTTTGTAAAATTACTGAATTTCATGCTTTTCCCAGTAAAGCCAGTAAATTGGGATTTACTGATTCTGAGAGCTCAGCTGGGAACCTGGATAAGCACATTCCTTGGGGACCCAAAGTTTCATTAAGTCTGAGATCCTTCAGTGAACTGTACTATAAAATCTCTCCTTTGAAGAATGTGCTATTTCATGCCTGCAGATGGGTGTAACATAGCCTATTGTAAATGTGTAAGAATATGCTGTTCATATAGAACCAGTATAGTACAGCCTATTTTGACATCAAAGCAGTTTTAGTAGTGAGTGGACCAGATGCTAAAAGGCTGTAACTCAGGAGAGAGTAAAGGTGTGTTCTGATCACTTTTGTAATATCAGCATAACTAACCAAGATGAGTAAAAGCAGTACAAGGGCATTATTCATTTTTATTCAACTAGAGGTCCTTAAGTAAAAACATAACCTGTACTTAATGCACTCTAGAAGAACAAGCAACATTGGCAGTAAAACTATCTTTTGTTTCAATGGATGAGTTTTTTGTTTCAGCCAATTGCCCTGCAGTTGCACTGCTAAAATTGGAGACTGAAGGGTACATATCTTTGAAAATACAGCAGGCGCATGGGGATGCATCAGCTTCTTAAATCCAAAAGAAGTAATAGCTATTCTGCTATGGTCACAAGAGGATACTTACACTTCATCAAGAACTTCTTAGGAGATTTTCTCCTGACCTGTGAAGGCTACACTGGATGGGCTCACTGCAAGTTAAAAAAAAAAAAAGAAAGAAAGAAAAAAGCATAAATCTATTTTCACAAGTAAGTCACACCTTAGCTTACACTATTAAACCTGCCTAAAGCAGAAGAACTGGGTTAACCAGAGGGACTATTGTACACTGCTGAAAGTGACAGACCTAAGCAAGGCAAAAAGAATAAATTACAATGAAATTAAAATAATGAGAAAAGGGGGGAAAGTCCTTATAAATGCTGAAATATGTGAAAATTAAACCACCATTTTGACCCTAGTAATAGACCAATTATTTTGACCAATAATAATTCCTACATAAGATGGCCTTAAAAAAACCTGCCCTTGTGCCTAGCGGGGTTAGTCACGTTTCCCACCTCCAGTTTTCCGCAATGAAGTTATGTGAATAGGAACTTTTTTCTTTAGAATGTGATCATGCAGTCGTTGCCCACAAGTGTCAGCACAGTAAGGCAGACATGCAGGAGACTACAAAATTAAGAGCGGTGAGCAGAGGATAGTGTAGTCAAGGCAGAAGCAACCCATGTACTCAAACGTTCAGGTGGGAAAGCAATTGCAGGATATGAGACCTTGGCTAGCTTAAAGAATACACCCTTACGCAACAGTATATCGACTTCAGCATGCTGGATTTGCAGTTCTTGGTCTCTAACCTTATCTTGGTGGTCTGTGAAATATGCTGAGAGCTCATGGAGCGTCAGCTGCCCCAAAAGAGTGGGAGTGCTGCTGAAAGAAATTCCTGCTTCTCTAACTTCATATCATGTCTTTGTAAAATATGCATGGACTGATTTCCTGCTAATCCTAATTTTTGAAGCAAAAAGGCAAACATTACTAAACATCACAGTAGGTGAAGATCCCAGTTTTCAGGAGTCTGAGAAAACTCACAGATAATCTGTTCTTATGTAGTGCTTTTCTTTTTATGTGATCTTACTGCCTTCGGTTTTATTCTCAACTCCAGATAGCTCACTGTATTTTGTTTGGCAGTATCAAATCTGGTTGGTTTACTGCTACCTGTTCCTCATTGCAGTTATCATAATTTTCACAGCTGTTTAGGTTTCAGTTTGTTTTTTTTTTAAAATATCTGTTACTGGCAGGAGAAACTCTAAGCCAAATCAATTCTCTTCCTCCTGAGTTCAAATCCCATTGCCTGAAGAACTATAATGACACTGGATAGGATAATTTTCCATACAGCTTTTGGTGTATCAAAAAATCTTCTGTGAAAGTGAATGCAGAAGTGAACTGCGGTGTACACAGTAAACACAAGGAACTGCTCTTCTTTATGTGAGATCATTCCAAGAAAGCTGGGACAAGCCTGAGCCAGTTATTGTCTTATCCCTTTTGATGTCAGGTGAAAGGAAGATTAGCATGAACATACATAAATTAAAAATGTGAATGTTTAAAGTTACTCTTTACAGAGAAAGCATGGAAGTGTCTTCAGTTTCTAATTTCTACATGCATTGTTCCTGCTGTGGAAGCGTGGCACGCTCCAGCCAGTAGCCCTGACTGATTGACTGAAATACTCATATTGAGCCTTGACTGACTGCATGTAGGTCTTTCAACAATGGGATTTAACATTCTGACCTAACATTTAATGTATTAATCCTAATTTTATGCTGATACTAAGACTCTCCGCTGTATTAAATCAACCTAGGTTAATTCCGAATTATGTCTCTCCCACCCACTATCAATGGGTCCACTGTTTGGCTCCCCAGAACTGACCACCCACTTTTATGAGAATCTGCAGTGAATTAGAAAATCTGTCATTGCTGGAAGAGCCGGACAGCTAGGATATGGCCTGTCATTCCTTCCATACAATACACACCCTTTGTCTGCTATCTCTTAAACTAACCTGACATAACTTAGCCTCCCAGTCAATGGTATCTTTATTCTCTCCCAAGGAATGCTTCGTTCACCAGCGTTATTAAGAAACTTCTGGACAATGTTTAGTGGCTGCGCAATCATCCAAGGTTCTATTAAAAAGCCATCTGGGTAATTAATAGCACATTTGTTCTCAGCCTCCTCCCAATTTGTCCATTAGTGGAATAAAAGCACAGGACAAAGGGTAATGTGGTTCAGTTATATTTTACAGGAATTCTTCAGGAAGTTGAAAACACATGATAGTTTTCCAAAGATACATATGTTTATGGGCACTCTACGAGAGCGGCAAAACTGCACAAGCCAAGGGCTCTTAATCAGGCTTCTCCCCTGTTGATAGAGGATTGACTATTAACTGCGTGCTGCCTTGCATTGACGCTTTCCAGCCTGAGATGGGGAGGGTGTGTGAATGGTCTCCTTCATCTCAGTTCAATTACAGTTGATAAAACCAATTCCAAGATCCACGTCAGGGCACCACATCAAAACCAGCACGAATGACTTTTATACTCTTTCACCTGATATTTGAAGGCTTTTCTGAGTCTTCTTTTTAATGTCTCCCCTTGAAAGTAGGATTACAGCCTCAGGCTGCACTCTCTGAGGTTGTTTTATTCTTTGCCTTTCATTTGCTCTTTCTTTTTCTTCTCCCTTGAAAGCACCTGAAGAAGAAACACTTTAAGATTTCAGAAGTTTGTTGTTAAAATTAAGAAATACTCCACTCGAGCTTGGATTTTTAGTCCTTTTATTCTTTTTTTTAACTCCTGTAAGGAGGATAGTTACTATTATTTTGTGCCTGGTGGCATAGAGAGAAGCCAAGTCTGCATCTTTTAAACTCCTGTGAAATGAACGATTGCTAAATAGCTACACTTCAGCAGCAGGGATCTCTCTTGTACCACAGACAATTAAAACTAATGTTTGCGTGCATTCAGTTATAATTGGGTGTAGGGCCCGAGCTGGTGTAAACTCAGTGATGAGCTCAGTAGGGCTGTGATGATCTACGCCATGAGTGGATCTGGCCTCTCAAGAAAATGAGCCTGAAATTCATCAGCCAGTCAGATTTTCATATAAACTACGTTGATGAAAAGTTGCATTGTGGATGAAATGTGATTTTTCTGCTTTCTGTGGAAATTTTTGTTTCTTGGGGTTGAAGAATGACATTTCTGAAAACCAAGACTTATTTATTTGCCTATATTGCCTCAGAGACTCATGGAGATTATATTTCTGTTGTTTTATTTGTCTTAGTGGGCTGTGCACTGCAGGGAAAAATGCAGCTCGCCAACGAATCATGATATGACATTGTCATAGTTCACCACCTCATGGAGATCGCAGTGCAGATTCAGAGCCTGTCTAGACAGCATGTTGTGTTCATGCTTTACACATGCAGTCAGAGCACCATGACAGTGTTTCAGAAACCACCAGCCTCCAGTTTTCTTGATTTTGATTTTAATTTTCTTGAGGTGAGGGTGCTGGTTTGGATTTTTTTTTCTTAACTTTTTTTTATTTTAGCAGATTCCCTGGTAGGTACAGCCACTCAGTGTCATTTGAGCTTTCTTGAATCATGCTTTCCTTTCTTACTGGTTCTTTGTTTTCCACACTGACAGCAACTCTCCTTTGTCCTTTATTTTAGCAGATAATTATGGTTCAATAACAGGCAGTGTGTGAAATTACCATTTTCACCATATCTGGTGAATGGTTGCAGGTAATGGGATTTTCACCGGGGTGACAAGAAGTTGTTCTTTATAATTCTTTTCTCCAAACAGCAAACAGAGCTTTTTATTAATATGATTTTGTTTGCAAAACAGTTTTCCATTGAAAAATGGAAAAAATTTCCTGTTTTCTCTTCAGCTCAGGACATAAAAGACTAAGTCCCATAGACAACTTTTTCCCACCTTTGTGGAGAGTGTTGCGATTTCAGCCTGGATTTCAGCCAAAGCAAAGAGAGTGTAGAGCACAAAAACAACACAACACACACAGAGTGGGTTTTTAATTTACTTTGCACTCCAAAGCTTCCCCCCCAACTTGTGTGAAGGAGCTCTTTCCACAGCAGTATAAATATTTGTTGACACTTCACAGCCTCAAGTGCCTGTAAGAACATTGCGTTTATAGAGTAAGTGCTCTGTAAATACTCGAAGGACTTCAGGTTGGTATGTCTAACTGTGCAGCACCCATATTTAAATTTTGTTTGCATGCTGTAGGCCTACCAACTTAACTAGTGCTCTCAGTAAAGGTCACCAAAGCCCTGCAAGTTTTTAATTCTTAGAGTAATCTCATTAAAATTAATAATAAGCTTGTAATTCCGCAGATTCCAATGGACCTGCAGCTGCCTTGCTCTTGCCACACCAGCCAGCAGGCTTGCCAATCTTTTTTGGCATGGCACGGCTTCTCCTACACAAAATGTTCCTTAGTGTCTCAGTTCTGTACATCACACTGATACATTCCTTAGTGCCATACTGGGTAACAGTGCCTCTCTGGGTAATATTTCTCTTGCCCACGCTGTAGAAAGCATAGCAACTCACTCCACATATGGCTCCAGGAACTCGAGTGTATTTTTTCACTTCCTTGTATGAGAGCAGAGAAATCAGAGAGCACGTACACGCTTCTTCATACATCCTAAATGAAAAGGGGCAAGAAGACCTTGTGGAGGAATAAAGGACAACATTACCAATGAATTGGGTTAAAAGTCTAAAATCACTCAGGTGGAAAGCACATGTGGTAGAAAAACGGTTCAGAAAGATTTCCACCACAGTTGCCCAGGTCACAGCTTCCACAGATCCCATCCATCATGTTCACCCTTCAGAGCAGTCCCTCCAAAGTTGCCAATGACACTTGATCATCAGTTGCACATGCCTCACTTTATGTCTAAGTTAGCCTGTACAGGAGGTGCCTATCGTCTTAGAATAATATTGAGGTCTACCTTCATATATGCTATTGGTGTAAAAATCCCCTGAATTTCTGAATCCTGAAGTGATACATGTTGTACCTGGTGCTTACACAAAATGAATGAACCCATTTTGTCTAAAGTTTTACACAATATTATTTTTGTTCACACTTTCCCTTTGGATTTTGCTTCTTCACTGGCTCTTATATGAAGGCTTCTCTGCAAAAGATTTACAAAAATGTTTTGTCATTGGGCTCAACTGAACTGCAAAAAAAAAATTTCAAGACCTGTTTTAGACCCCTGTGCAAAGTGTACTGATAATCAAACGTTAGATAACTTCTCCAGCTTGCTCTACAAGCTCAGACAGAAGACTTTTTAGAGAAACTGGCATTCTTCTGGGTCAGAGGCGAGGCAGGCTGTATTTCAGTGAGAAGAGTGAGGCATTTTTTGTATGTCTTGGCTGAGCTGCCTTGAAGAAATTGGCTTGTTTGCACCCGAGGTTTTTAACTGAACTCAGGAACTTTTGATTGCATGGGTGCATTACGTACAAGACAAAAATGACTGATTTTGCAGGTCACATAGCAGGAAATTTTCATTCAGTGCCTGCTGCATTTTAGTTGCACCATCACAGTAATATAGAACTTTGTGTTTGTTTTTGTTTGTGAGACTGTGTGTGTACTGGAGGAACACTGACTGGCCCTAAACTACTTACATAGAATATTTTTGTCCCAATGACTTTCTGACAAATGAAGGGTGCCTTCTATAAAACTTAAAAGCAGTGCAAACTGAACTGTTTCTGACCTGTACTTGACCTATTCAGCTTCATCTGCTCCTGACAGACTTTTCAACAGTGAGCTCACAAAACTCTCTTTTTTTGCATCACTCTTGGATAAAGCCATTAGGCTATTTTTTTTCTTCACTGTTTTAGTTTCACTGCGCTCTGTGTATCACTATTTTTGCTCACTTTTTACTCCCCAGGTTCAACTTGTAAGAAAAGCACTTTATTTACTACTGGTATCAGAATGCATTTTCAAACTGTGTGAGTGTGCTGAGAGCTTTCTGCATGTGGAAGAATAGGACAATTTAGGAGAAAGCCTCCCAGTCACTTAATCGAGACATGTATTCTGGCTGAATATATGCAAATAAATCTGCACATGGTGAGCTTAAAATACTTTCTGGGGTTCTCAGTCATATGTTAGAGGTGGTCAAACTGAGAAGGAAAAAATCCCTCAATTTCCTCTCTTACACTTTTCTCCTTATATCTCTCAAAACAAAGTGTTTCATAGTCAACATAATTTCATTTTAAGTAGTTCCTTTTTTAGTATTTTGCGTCCAGTTTTCTGACATATTTTCTGACATATCTTGTGAGGCGCTGAATATATACTGAAAGCAGTGAGAGTAGTATTTGAACACCAAGCATTTCCTGGAAAGCTTTCCAGAGACAGAAGAAGTATAAGTAATGTTAAAGTCTTTTTTCTTCACTGCCCTGTTCACCAAAAAAGAACCATGTTAAGATGAGGTGATTAAGCTATTACTTTGGTTTACTTTCCATTGATTTTCAGTTCATAGGGTGAATAATAATTCATTTTTCTCAATAAGATGTGTCTTTTCCATAGAAAAATATGAATGGAAATTTATCTATCTTCTGCTTTATACAGGTAATTAGAAATGAGGCCAAATATATTATATGAAGTCACTGAAGGAAATCCTGTACACTTCAGAACACTTCTATTTGCATGATAAGGTAGTAGCAAAAATCACCATCCTGTACCAAACCACTGTAACAACTTCCAATGATTAAAGACAAAAATCTGCTATATAGAAATCAACATGGTTTGTCCCTATTAAGGTAAGCTCATTAGAAAACCCAGGATAGGAACATATGGACTACATTCAAACAGATTATGGACTAAATTAACCTTATAGGTCTACATTGCCTTGGTCTATACTCATGAACTTTGGTGTTTGAATGTGATACACAAAGAAATCAAGAGATCTATGTATCTACAGCCTCAAGGAATTTCACCTGTTTTGATGAAGTCCACTGCCCTGTAGTTCCTGCTTGTGCTTTACATGCTTTTCCTACTCTCTGTGGAAGAGGTGGACTCATCGCAGGCAGTGAAATGACATCAAAGTAACATTTCTAAAGAATTCCATACAAAGGAGAGAGAGAAAAAAGGAAGGCTGATGACTGCCTTACTATTCTTTTGTGCTGTCTCAGACAATAAAACAGGTACTACAGTGTCCTGAAGCCTCTGTCCAGAGAAAGACTGAATCCATTCTAGGCACAAGGACAGGTTTTTTTCCTTAGGGATAAATGGTAGATTTGGTAATATATTTTCCTAATTTATCTTCAGTAGTTTTCCTAGAGATACAATGTCTCTCTTACAAAGTGATTCTAGAGCTACCAGTGCAACGAATATTATACTGGAACACAGCATAAGCACAGTCATCCTTGATGATGTCATGAAGTGGGTCTCAGTAGGCATAGTATGGGGTTTTCAGTTGTGTCTGGAAAGAGAAGATATTGTGGCTATGTCCTGTTCACTGGCCAAAGCTTTCAATTTTTTTCCTATAGTCCATAAAGATTGTTGGCAGAAGAGGAAGGAGTACAGGGAGACCTGGATTTCTGGATTCTGAGATGATAACTGAGTTAGATTTGTAAATAGCAAACAGATGATGATGAAGAAATTTTTGTTGACTGATAATGAAAGCCAACTGAAAAGTGCAAAGATTAAATAATAATGTGTCTGGAAGTCATACATTGTAATTAATCTTCTTGTCCTGTTCATTCAGACTCCTCATACTGACAGGCCTTTGCCAGAATGTAGTAATCAAGAAGGGGACATAGCTAATTCCCCATATCCCTACAGATTGATTTCCTGATTAAAAGTTTACATTTTCAACCTGACCTCTTCTTGGGCCAGGTCGTTAAAAACACTTTACAGCACTAGTTAATTCTGGTTTACAATGCACCACAGTTTATAATGTCACTGGTTCAATTGTTAAAAAAGTCTAGTATGTTATATTGAAACCAGTTATATGAAAAGCATTAAAAAATATTCAGATGTTTCTCTGGTTTTAAGGTTTCCTTTGTGGTCTTATCCTTGATTTTGTTTTTCTAAGTCGGAAGAATTCAGACTTCAGTGCATATGTCAAAATGTGGTCCTCCCATTAGACTGTTTATTGCAGACTTCATTTTCCTACCCTAACACTCTGGGATGAGATATGCTGCGCCCATACCCTATCAATTTGCCTTTATCTTCCTCTGCTTCTCTTCACATTCTTCCTTGCCCCAATCTCCTGCTCCCATCTGATCTCTGTTTGACCCAGCCCCACATACCCTTTCACAACCTCCTAGCCTTTCTCACTCTCACAGTTTGCCTTTTCAGTATGCCCCGGTCCCTGGAATTTCCCCTGGTTGTATCCTTACACCCCCTTCAGCAATTTCCTCACTCTAAGCAGTTTTGTACCTTGTATGAATGTTTTTATATCAACAAATTCAACATACTTTCAAAGATAAAAAAAATCCCTTTCCTATTGCTGTAAATATGAGGTCACAGCTCTAGATGTGATTTTAATTATTTTCAATTTCTCCCTTGCCTCTCAGGATTCTTATTATTGCAAAGGTATAACATGGATCATACATGGCTTCTGTATGAGTGACATTCACGCCTTTTGCCACAGTTTCTAATTATTTCAGATGAATTGTCATAAGAGAAACTACTTATACACCCAGAAAATTCCAAGAATCAGAATGTTGTTCCTATCCATATAACTACTGTGTAAAAGGTTGCCTGATTGGGAAGTCTGCTGTCCACTTCAGGTGTGCAGTTCACTGAAGCAACTTGATTCCTAATGTTCCATATATCTTGTTTGAAAAAGGCAAATGCTTGCTTACATTGGTTTATTAGCTTGGGGCTCTCATGCAACTGTTTCTTCATGTGTTCCTCCTTTTCTTTATCCTAAAGTATTCTGGAGGTTGAGCTGCTCTTTTCTTCATTCATTCTTTAACTCATGATATGCTGCAGTACACATAGCTTTTCTGGCAATGTAGGTGGCAGATTTAGTGCTGGTGTGAATGAGGAACATCTGACAAAACTGTGTTTTCTGATCTACCATAAAATCCTTACTGAAAATGGTTGCCTTGAGAGGACAAAACAACAACAAAAAAGGAATAAGTAACATGAAAGATACATTTTCCATTGGGTTCCTCATAACCTAGATACTGTCATATAGTTCCTTCGAGGTTATCTGTTTCCACAGATTTATTTGAAAAGGCAGAGGAAGAGGATGGGTAAGGTTAAATGCTAGCATATTTCAAGAGGTGTGCTTATAGTTTTGGATGATAGTCTTGTTTCCTAGTAAGGTTTTCCTAGTAAGTAAGTCTTGAAACCTAGTAAGGTTTCCTTTAATAGTTTGTACAAGCTTTGTATAAATCACTCAAAGAAAAAGTAAGTTGGATCTTGGGAACTGAACTGCAGAAGCTAGCCACAGCTCTGTGTATGTGCAATTATAACATAAGTTTCAAAGAAAAAAGCATGACTGCAGCCAGGAAAGTAAAAGGATATTTTGCATATCTGAGCGAGTTTACCTTCTGTAGCTAAAATGCTTCAGAAAACCTGTTATAGCTAGAATATGGAATTGAGTAGTCTCAGTATGAAAGAGGTTATAAATCTTGGGGTAGAAGTCCTCATTTTCTTCTGTGTCCTGAAAACTATACCTGTTTGAAGCACCAGCATGGATTACCATCATATATTGGACTGCTTTTAACATAACTCACTAACTTAACATAAATCACAGAAGTAATGTCTCTGGTCATGCACATCACTGTCGTTCAGCCAGAAAGAATTCACTGGACTAAATGGACGCTTTATGTGTGACATTCTGGAGAATTATGAATCAGTCAAGCTTAACCTTAGGGCCCCG
This sequence comes from Haliaeetus leucocephalus, assembly GCF_000737465.1. Taxonomy (NCBI): domain Eukaryota; kingdom Metazoa; phylum Chordata; class Aves; order Accipitriformes; family Accipitridae; genus Haliaeetus; species Haliaeetus leucocephalus. The sequence continues at coordinate 6,486,285 of NW_010972942.1, read as the reverse complement.
GGAAGATACAGAAACACTCTCTTACACAAAACAAAATTGTAAGCAATAAAGTAATGAGAAATATTAATAAAAAAATAATAAAAAATAAAATTATGAGAAGCAGTCAGAACAGATTGCCAAAAGCAGATTGAGCCAAAGCTACCTCCAAATCTAATTTTCTTCCTTGGTGAATAAGTAGTGTGATGGATAGGCAGGAAACAATAATAGTGACATATTTTGCCTCTAGGAAACTTTTAAAAAATACAATCTCCATGTGCCGTATCCATAAAGAATGGGAAAATAGTATTTTGACTGTCCTAGGTCAAAGCTAGGTCAAGATCAGAAGATGCAGAATTGGTTGAAAACGTGTGTCTGAACAGTAGTTATTTCTGATTTTCTATTTTGCCTACAAGTAAGATCCTGCAAGGATGTCTTCAGCCAGTATCATTCAACACTTTCTATAGAGACTTGGCTGGTAGATTAGACAACATGCAACAACAAAATATGCAAATAGAAAATGTCTGTGAAAAGTTACTAGCAGACTAGAATAAAGGGTCAGCATTTAAAATACTGTTGAAAAGTTGAGAAAGTCAGAAATCAGTTAATTGGATTAATTGAATTCCATAGAGAAAAATGCAAAAAAAAAAAAAAAGACCTCTTCAAAGTGCAGAATAACTAGTTGAGTTAGTAGTAAACAAGTAAACAAAACAAAAGCCAAAGGGAAATGTGGTTTTGCTTTTTAGTGTCAAAAAACATTCTAGCTAGAAATCAAGAAAAAATATTTTATTTGGGTTTTATTAGGCTTTTTCTGGACCAATGTTTCCATATTGGCATACCTCCTTTTAAAAAAGGTGCAGATCAATTAGAGACAGTCCAAAATGGCAATAGCAAAAGAACTTTATAAAACACAGCCCACAGGAGACATTAGGTTAATTAGTAAAGACACATCTGGGAGATATGAAAAGATTAACTACATCTATGGAAGCCCGAGTGCCACCTGCCACGGATGGCCTAGATATAAACTTGAACCTGCCTTAGAGTAGAGGTCAGCCTAGATGATATTTTGAGGCCCCTCCATTTCTGTGTTATGCAGTTATGGACATGGACTCAGTTCAATTTAAAGCAGCATTTGTCATGTTTTTCTTCTTCGTGCTTTCTGAGCTGGTGATTCAGGAAGCTGGGGCAGGTCCAGGCATGCATTAGAGTTAATGGATGTTTACACAAGGAGCAATGGCTTTGCACTTGAGGTATTCAAAACCAGATGAAATCAGAAAAAGGGCCTCAATGGAGCTAAGGGAATTCCGATGCGTGTCTGTGTCCTGTAAAAGCAGCCAGATCATCCCTAAAAAGCCAAAGCCATAAGCTAGGGCTCCTATTTAGCTATGTACCAGTCTGAAGTGCTGAAGGCGCTACCTTGCCCACATTGCTACAGGCACACTTTCAGGATGCAAGAACATCATTTTCCATGAATGGCCTGATGCACAGAGAATCTAGCAGTTGGTCAAGTTGTTGCAAGACTCACCTTTACTCCTGTGGAGTTACGGAGGGATGGGCTGAGATGTCTGCTTACAGCTTCTGCAGACATCGGAAACAAGACTGCTGTTTAGATGTGCGGACGCTGCCATGTGGGCTACCGGATGGGTGGACAAGCCATGGGCCACATGAAATTAGTTTGGTCAGAAGTGCCTGTGAGGTGAGTTGGTAGGAATTGCAGAAGCACGCAAATCGCAGCATTTCCAGCATGTTGCTGGCTTGCTGTTTCCCTGTGGTCACGCCTACGGACCTCTAGTACAATGAACCAGATTTTTTTTGAGGATGAAGGAAGGTATTTGTTGGATACTGGGTCTGACATTTGGCTTAGAGTCCTCAGGGCAGTCTTGGGAGAAACTTTTCTGAATTATGGGTTATGTGATGAAGACCATGTAACTCCTTAATACCTCATTTGTGATGGTGGAGAACACAGGGTAAATAACACAAAAGAATCAGAGAACTCTGACCTGATGCTTAAACTGATCTCTTTGTCTGTTGTCACTGCATATCTTGATGGATGGACAAAAGCAGCCTTGTCCAGTTTGGTTCTGATAAAGAAAATACACAATGTAGCATCTGTGTGGCTGCAGGAAAACTAGGCTTTGATTTCTAATTTTAGTTAGTCTGATACCTTTTTTTAATTAAAAAACTCAACATCAACAACCAAAAAGATAAGCATCAAGCATTTTATTTTAATGATGATAATGTCTTTTTTAGTGAAGTTAGTCATTTCACTAATGATGAAAATACTCACCAGTATTTGTTAGATCAGTATTCAGATGAAAGTATTAATTGGACAATCGATTGCCGGAGAATGCACATTCATTTTCAAGAAAAACATTATGCCTCCCCTCTACCTTATTCAGAGTGTAAAGTAATAAAATGTATGGACAAAACCTTTGATTGTGGTGGCTGTTTGTTACTCAACTTATTTTGATTCAAAAATGAAAATTGCAATGTCACTTCATTAACTTACAGTTTGTTCTGGGATAGCCTAATGCCAGCTACCAGTGTGATCTTCTTGTATGTATTCATGTGTCACTGAAGAGTACAAATAGGACAAATTGGGTCTTTTGCACTATCTGAGAGGGCTTCTATCCCTTCAACTCAATGCCTCTCTTTTTTTTTTTCACACTGAAGTCCAGGTGTCCTTGTCCTGAGCAGTCAGAAATCGCTGTTCAGTGCAGGCATATCTGGCTCACACTCACCCTGCTGTCTACATGTCTCTGCCACAACCCACTCCCCTCCCACACACAGTCCCTCCACGCTCAACAGTGAATGCAAACCCTCTAGTACAAAAAAATCCCAAAGCTTTACAAGCTTTAAAAACTACCATGCACCCTTGAAAGAGATCAGGAGTCACTGAGAGTCTTGTCAATGCCCCAGCCTGTTCTTACTGGAAAGGAATTTGTTCAATGAAGTTATCTGTGAAGATCATTTCCTAGGATAACTCCTCAGAGCTGCCCCCGTTCCCGGAGAAATACAAACTCCCTTTCCACTGCATAATCCTCAGTAGTCTCTGCCAATCTTATTTGGGCAAAAAGTCTTTAAAATTTAGTCACAGGGCCTAAGGTCCTGGTCCCTCTGCCAAAGATTTTGTGTTCAGGTACCAAGTAGTGCCTCTGCTATTAGTGATTAATTTAATCGACATAATACTAGCACAGCTGTATTTTGAAGTCTTTTTTACACTCCACATATCTGATTAAGCATTTAACCATATGCAGTAATTGCTCGCATTAATGCACTAGGCAGAATCCTTGATGAAGTGTTAAATAGATTCCTATGGCACATTACACTTTACTGTGATAAAAAAAAGATAAAGTAATAAAGATTTAAAAATAAAAATCGCGAGTAATTTGGGGAGGGAAGCTAAGATGCCACAGTGTACATAGGCCTGGTTTACAAATCATCTTTGTATAACCTAAGCTAATCTCAGCTTTCAGTGTCTTTCAAGATTTACCTTTTACTTACAATTTTTCAAGTTTTACCTTTTACTTACAACTTCCAGACAGGTCCCTACAGACACTCCAAGTTTTCAAATCATGTTTCTTATGTCCTCCACATCCCAAACCCTTCAAAATGGTGTGTTTTTGCGTAAAACAGATGCTTCTCTTTAAAAAAAAGAAGTTTATTACAAGAGAATAGACTTCAGGATCAAGGGAATTAGGTAAGCTGTGCAATTACCAGAAAATACATGCTCCAGTGCAACTGGAAAGCACCATCTGGGACGTTTCAGACTGTAACAGTTCTGCAAAAATCCACTTGTTGAAAGAAACAGACACTGCAAGGGCATTTAATCATCTCACTTTCTTATATAAAAGGAAATCCCTGACCTCCTTTAGAATATCAGCTTTGGGTATAATTAGCCTGGTGATGATAATCCACTTCACGAAGAGTGGCAGTTTTTTTGAAAGATTTCAAGTATCTGAGAAACACATTTATCAGCTGATGTTATCTCTTGCCACCATCATCCAGTAATTTCAGCAAAATGGACCTGCAGAGACAGTTTCACCTTAGCTACCCTGAAAGTTATCAAAGGCAAAGCACAAGACCAATCACAGTGTCTTAAGGATGCATCAGAAAGTTTAGCTTTTTTGATTTTGGACTATGTTGTCTACCTGCAGAGTCCTCCTCATCATCTAGCATAACTACAGGCTATATGATGCTCTGCACTAGCACAGGGAACAAACTTTAGCAGAGGTATTTTCAGCAGCTAATGGAAACAGCTAAAGATATATCATATCTTCACAATGAAACTGGCATCTTATCACATGCTGATCAGGTGTCAGCCCAGTTCCCCCCTGCACTGTTTTGAAGGAAAATTCATCATCCTATGAATATTTTTTTTTTCGTTGAAAAACCAGTCAATTGGTCTGCACCACAAGCTACTGACACTGGTCTTTGCTCAGCCAGACATATCTGTGTCCAGCTTGGCTTATCTTCTGGTGCAAACAAAAGGACTAGTAAAATCTCTGACTTTGATACTGCATCAGGGATTTAGTATATTCATTTTAGCCTTAGCATTTCTTTCTCACTTGGGTAGAAAACAGTAGGTCTTGAAATTCTTATTTACCAGTAAGGCCTTCTTGTCCATATTGCAACTAGAAGACACTTTTTCGTGAGCCAATTGTTCCTAAGACCGGGAGCCCCACCAGAGCCTTAACTGCTGTGATGGTGCCATTTAATTGCCATGTAGCATGTAGCAGGGGCTGAGTATGCACAGATGTTTCAGAGTCTGGCTGTAGCACTGGGGCTATACTGAAAACACTGAGGCTGATATAGCATATGTCCTTACACTGTACTGAAGGCAGACATGATCTAAGGCTGATTCAAAAGTTATGTGACTGTTGGGCTCTCCTAGTGTGTCCCACATACAGCTGATTATGGCACTGTGCTATCATGGCCCTCTGGAAAGCTTATTTTGCCCACTGTATCCTGTAGGCATCTATATTGCCATGGTGGCAAAACTTCTGAGGGCAGAGGCATTAGCCAACCTAATTTTTTACTCACAGATTATTAATATCCTTCCAGAAAAAGTTTCCTCAGATGTTAAAAATGGTTCATGGGATAAGTTGTGATCCTTCCACTCATGTGTCAAGCTTTTGGACATCCAGATGCCGTGCGGATAAAACAATTGGCCTTGTTTAAAGTTGTGTTTGTTCTAAGAGCCTTCAAAACCTGAACTGTGGTGGTAAAAGCTGACCAGTGACAAAACTAACCTAATTGGTGCCTAAATGGTACCAGAGGAAGCCCCTACCACAGGCACGGGCTTGCTGACAAGAACATTGTCTTGTTCCTCAGAACAAACTTCTAGATCAGTCCATGAAGACATGAGAACCTGTTTGAAATGTGCTCTCTGGCATCTGCACTCTAACACGTCCTTTGACACAAAATTTGCTCTAACGTGACTGCAGTCATTTGTGATGCAGTTACCAGCACAGTTACATCCACATTAGGAGCAGCTTGAATACCAGCAAGGAAATCCCAATATAGTCATTGCCTAAATCTCACTCACCCAATATAAACTGAAGTCTAAAATTTCTATTGCATTGTTGTGTAGTAAGAACAGTAGCTGGCATGCTTACTAATATCTTTTAGTGGTTGAACATAAAAGGGAATTTACACAACCTGTCCAGGCAGCCTGGGTCCCCCTTTTCAGGTGTGAAATGTGAATATAAAGCATATGAGCAGCTATAGCAAAGGCAGTTTGTTACACAATGTCTGTCTTTGTTACAGGCGCAAGCCAGTCTTACTGGAACCTGAAATTTTGCCATCTATATGACTTTAATCAAACCAACAGATGTTAATCAGCTGGCATTGCTTTGTTCACGTGGAGTGTTATGTGCTGCTTCTGTGGAAAAGGACTTAAAAGAGAAAGCAAAGCACAGATGTCCTAAGCTCTTAAGCTCTGGGACCAGGTGATGAACTACACTGGAGCTGCTTGTATGCATTTCCCATAGAAAATGTTCAGAAATTAATGTGTCACCCTCCTGCTTTTTGTACGAGGCATGCTGTTGTGTGATTACTCTCACAGCACCACCCCGCCAACACTCCAGTCCTAGTCCAAAACGTATTCTTCTGTTTCTAAGCAGGGCTTATTTTACCGGTGTGTGTAAAACTGCACACTTCCTTGGAAGCCAATAAATATTGAGTATTTTAAGTCAAAGGAGTAATGTTGCCTGGCCTCTGTTATTCATTAGGACTCTCTTCCTACAGGGGGACTTTTGAAGAACAGCTAGAACTTTAGCTACTCAACATCACTGAAACGGAAGGAAATTCTCATTAATATTTTTTGCTTGTTTTGGAAAAAACGGAACCTGTGTTTCAGAGTAGGAGATTACAGGAGACTCCTTTTTGGCAATAATGATAATATTCTTTGGCAATATAATATTATCTTTTTCCGCTACTTCTTTATTTCTGTTTTTGAATCTTGTACACCATTATTTATTGCTATATAAGAAGAGACAGAAGAGTGAAGTTTGACATGATCAAAGAGTCCTGACTCAGCACAGCTCATGCAAGCCATTTCAGTTCAAGTGTTCAGTCATTAATTATCACAAGACTAGACTAGTCCATTACTTGCTTGCAAACAAGAGAAAAAATAGGAGGAACCATGGGTAAAAAGGAGACATAGATTAAAAATGCAGTTACAACACAACTGAAAGGGAGATCGCTCATTTGACAGTTCACATGAGAGAAGGGTGAATGGTCAAGGGTATAGATTGAGATCCTCAGTTAGGGCATGGTTTCCTTGGCTTTTTCCCGTTTCAGCTGCAGTGATAATATCTGATGGATTTGATATTAGCAGTCCTGTTGTCCCAGTATCCAGCCTTAAACTGCTCCTTCTTATTGAGATCTGGAATGGATTCTGACCAGGAAACACTGCATGGTCTCCAGAGAAATGGATCTTGTTTGGGGGTATTCCAGGCTCCCTTGCACAAGGAGGGTAGGTGGGAAGCAAATATCCACAAAACAGGATATAGTGGGCAAAAATAAGTTTGCTGTGCACGTGACTGAACCCACAGACCCATGCTACCACAGCGCCAAACTCAATCGAAAAAGCTGTATGAAGATGTGAGAAATATTAGGAGAGTTTAGTAGTCATGTAACTTGAATCAACGTTAGGTCATGTCTACCTTCAGTGTATTGTAAGGACCTATTCTGTATCAGCTTGAGTATTTGATCCACTAAAGAAAGACAGGTCATGTTTGTCATCCTTAGCAAGGATGACCAGAAAGTAGTTTAATGCTAATGATGCTTAAATTTTCAGGTTTAATGTAAGAGCTCAGAGTCTGCAGGAATTCAGGTGAACTTGTGGTAGAAGGTGTCTTGCCAGAAAGACAAGTCTCAAATAGAAATTTTGTGGAAGTGGCTACCAGCGACTCCTGAGATGCTGCCCCCAGTCTGTGCTGATCATTGCCCCATGTACTGGTTTTGGCTAGGATAGAGTTAATTTTTGTCATAGTAGTCTGTATGGTGCTATTTTTTGGATTTGTGCTGAAAACAGTGTTGATAACACAGGGATGTTTTCGTTACTGCTGAGCAGTGCTTACACAGAGCCAAGGCCTTTTCTGCTTCTCATCCCACCCCACCAGCGAGGAGGCTGGGGGGGCACAAGAAGTTCGGGGGGGACGCAGCTGGGACAGCTGACCCCAACTGACCACAGGGATATGCCAGACCATATGATGTCATGCCCAGCAATAAAAGCTGGGGAAGGAAGCAGGAAGTTCAGAGTTATGGTCTTCTGTTAAGTAAGTTACATATAAGTAACCCTTACATGTGATGAAGCCCTGCTTTCTTGGAAATGACTAAACGTCTGCTTGCTGATGGGAATTAGTGAATTAATTCCTTATTTTGCTTTGCTTGCATGCACAGCTTTTGTTTTACCTATTAAACTGTATTAAACTTTATCTCAACCCATGAGTTTTTGCACATGTACCTTTTCAATTCTCTCCCCAGCCCACTGGGGGAGGATGAATGAGCAGCTGGGTGGGGCTGAGCTGCCCACCAGGGTTAACCCACATGACCCCATGGGCTTCAGCATAATAATCAAACATAAATCAGACTGGTTTGGTGAATTCAGCTATGCTGACTCTTGAAGCTTCCTGATCTATAATCAAATTAGCTAATAAAATTTATCATCAAACCTTGTATGTCGTCTTTGCTTAGGAACATTGGACCAGATGTGACTAAAACCCCGTAGCTGCTGTCGTCCGTGTAATGGTAGAAAATTTTACAAGAGTACCCCATTTCGAGCATTCTAGAAATGCTAGAATCCCAACAGAAAACATCCCTTCTCAACGCCCTTTCATTGCAGTGCCTTTACAAGGCTGATTAGATTTTCCAGAGGTAACACCTTACACACTGATAGGAAAGCCCAACACAAGAAAAGGGAGCTCACAAATAGTCTGTGTGGACAGAGTGGCAATCCTCATTTATGTCCAGGAGTATTTTACCTCTGTCTCAATTGAAGTATTTAACTGGTAAATCTAAATTAGGATCCTGTTTGCCTAACCCTTGCTATATAACCACTGGGGAAAAATTTCCAGTGTCTGCCCTCCATTCACTCTATGGGCAACCTAATACTTTACATGCTTAGTGTTAGGTAGATTAAACCTCCCAGTAATATCTGGTACTTTTAAAAATCATTATTGTTTTCTTAAGAACAGAAAGAGCAGAAATATGGGCAAATATTATTCTCAAGCACTGAACACAATCATCCTGAGTATCATGAACAGTCATTCTGGAACAGAGCTGATTTAACAAAAGGGAGTCTTACATACCTGGGTCAAAGTGGGAGTTTCTGAGCTTTTTATAGTTTTTGCAGAGAGCAAAAAGTTAGCTCACCTGTCATGCCAAGCTTGCCCTTCTGGGTGCAATATCCTGGCTGGAGCTCCGAAGCACCACTGCTTAACAAACACACTCAGCATTGCTGGGATGTCTGACGCTGACATTCTACCACTTGATTGGTAATTAGACCAGCAGAATTAAAGGATGGGATGTTGCTGGGGGGCATTCTTTTGATCCAGACTCGAGACAAAAAAGTTTTGGCTATGCAGGCACAGTTTGTGGCTATACAGGCACAGTTATTTTTGGAGGTTGCCATTCTTACTAAATTATCCAACAACCACAAGAGCACATGAATCAAGTTCTTTTGTTTGCATATTTATGGCTTAATGTCATTTATGGTATCAAAGTATTTGACTTGTCAAACTAACTGAATGGAAGATTAACAGGGGTTCCAGCTCTTGCTGTGGCTCTGCCTCTACAGTATGAACAACTTGGTGCAAACCACAGCAAACAACCACTAGTCACTTCTTATTATAGAGAGCAGACATTTAAGTTGCAGAAATCCTACATCTTGTGGTGCTGTCTGGAAAGCAGAGACCATGATTTGTGGGACAGTCCCGAAGAAAACTGAAGATTGTGGGATCTACCATTGTGGGTATTATCTGAGAGTTAGTTCAGGAGAAGAATGAAAAACTGACAAGATTACAGCCCTCCAACCCCTAAGTGTTGCTCTTCTTCTCTGTCATATATCTTAAAAGAAAAAAACAACAAGAGAGAATATGAGGAAACAACTTGCTTGGCAGTCCCATCTTGGCTTCTACCATGTTGTATTTTGAATTTTAGATTGGGTTCTGTGCTAGGGGACCACATCTGTTTTTGTATTCTAACGAATATTTTTGTTCCTTCCTGAGCATATATTTTAACATCTTCATTTCCCTCCCATTTATATACATTCATTCTATCAGTTTTAAATGATTATTTAAAAACAATTATTAAAACTACAATAAACTTCTGAAATGAAATATGATTTATAGATAGATAGAGATTGATTTCTGTTTGCCTTCGTTGTGATATGCAAAGGAGGCCTGAAGATTTTGTCAGAAATACTTTTTCCTCTATTATTTTTTACATCAGTAGTTTAGATCCAGTCCTATTTTTCCTGAAAGTGTGCAAGAAACCTGACAGTCATTTTGACATCTTTAAACAGACTTGGATGATGGGATTAACTGAAACCATAGGCTACTTTTATTAAGATGATACAAACAAAATTCTGAGTTTTGAATTAATGACTTGAATCAGAGAAAACAAAAAAGAAACACTTGCAAGAAAAAACCTTTTTAAAAAAAATCCTTACTCTTTCAGTTCAGTACTGAAAAGATTAGCCAGAATAGTAATAAGCATGTTTCAGTAAATTAGAAATGAGTTTTGATTCACAGCACTGGAATATCTTTTTCTACTCACTTTTCATATTCACTCTTGTAACTATTCTAGTCCATGGAAAATTAATTTTCAGTCCACACCAAAGTTAGTGAAGTAAATCAAGTACAACAATTTCTGGAGTGGCAGAATTTTTGTCCAAATTTGTCATTAGTGTTAAGATGCCTATCAAATGATTCTAGCAATTGAAGGCAGACCGAGATAGTGTAAGTCACTGTTGCTTGAATTGCCTTCAGCCCAGCTGCACTTTTTAAATAAATCTTTTTCCTGTTTGTTGTTTTCTCTTCATTGTGTGGGCTGACGCCTAGAGACTCAGCGTGAAAGATCTTACAGAGGTCTGACCCTGCTTTCCCACAAAGACCATGCACATTCATATATGCTACAATAATAATTTCTCTTTCACAATGAATCCTGCTGAAGGACAAATAAACACAGAAAGAAAAATTAAAACCAAGATCCCATATAATAATCATGAGAATGAATCACCAGGGGAATTAGATGCAGACATATTTCGCGGAATCAACCTAGATATTGGAAATTCAAAAAGGCGACTGCAATATTCACATGCAGAGTAGAGAAGGTGAGCTCCAGCGCAGCCAGACTTTAAGAGTTGTAATGATGTAATCCAGCGCTGTTCCTATGGCAACCTTGAATATGCAACAAATCTTTGTAGCCACTTGCACTGTGAATCAACAGCTGGTGATGGATTAATGGAATATTTTCTCAATGGCTATTTCAAGCCATTTGTCTTCTTGCTGTGTAGACTGAAAACTAAAACATTCAGATAGCCCATATACTGAACTCCTTTACACAGAGACATATTGGCTTTTCCTCCTATGGTGAAAAAAGCACCCTACATCCTATATATTAGGCAAAACAACTAGCAAAAAGCTAGCTAACTCTGCTGGCAATTTCATAGCCTCCCTCCAAATAGTAACATAAGTGCATGTAGGGTGAAAGTAAATCTACCTTTGAAGGGAATATAGTTCCTCAATAATTTTCTCACTCACTTACTATTCGACTTACTATTCTGAAACCCGACATATCACAGATCTAGAAATATAGCTTTATTTCTCTGCATTGAGACCCGCTGTTATTTTAGGGCTATCCTGGCAGCAACCTGCTTCATTCTGGAGCAGTTTCCTTAACCGATATTAGGAACTGTCTCAATTTTCCGCCATTAAGGTGGAAAATCTCAGCCCTGAGATGATTAATTGTCTCCTTTTTGAGCAAAGTGGGACTTCAGGGACAAGAGGAGCTGCTGGGTAGCCTTCTTCCTGAACATCTAACTAGAGCAGAACAGAAATGTGGGTTCTAGATGTGCAGTGATGGGTAAGTGGGCTGGGAAAAATTATCGAGGAAGGGTTTTTACTAACCACATCTAAGCCAACTATGCCAAAATTAAATTGAGAAGGAAAAAAGCATCTAGAAAATTGAAGCAATTTAAAGCACAGTATTTTAGTGCAAGTCCAGGGGGACAGCAGGAGTGTAGTGACATTTATCAATAGCTACAACATAGAGTTCCAACAAAAAGAAAAGGAACAATCTGCTCTCTGCCCTTGGCATGATAATTTGCCTTTTACCTTCTGCATTTTCATATATTAGTTTGAAAAGCAGAGAGAGGACCAAAACAATCAGCAACAGATGTTCCATACAATCAGCGTGGTACATGAATTCAGTTAGCATGCAAATTGTCATCCCTGGGCTATTCATGTGGACTGATGGCAAAACAGGCAGCCTGCTTTGCAAAAATAGATAGAAGGGGTATGATTAAAATGTCTGGATTCAATCACATGTTTAATCACCATCCCCTTTTTTATCTCAGCTACAATGACTGGTAGCTATTATGACAAAAATTTGAAAATGTGCATGACACACAGTGGCACCCGGGAGCCTGATAGGTGGTCTGTGCTTGATCAAAGTGATCAAAGCTTTGTCCTGCATTTCCCTCTGTTCCATCTCACCACAACAACTTTAAATGCACAAAATATGATTTATAGGAGGGTGTTCCATACTTTCGTTCTTAGGCTAGAGTGTTATAAACTACATCTCAGTTTTTTAGTGAAAACAATAAATTGTATTTCTCCCTCTTTAAAAGTAACAACAGATAACTGTGTTGTCTACTCAGAAATGGGTTCTCAGGGATAATACAGGGGGAAAGAGACTTCTAACCTGCTTACACACAAATGGTGGGTGAATCCTAAGAAAAATTTTGGTGTGTCCCCAAAAAAGCTTACTCAAACCATTCTGAAACTTAAGGGTCAGATAACAGTCATCCTTGCACTGTTTTGGTGCTTGCTTTCTAGTTGTGGCTGGGTGCCAGAAGGACAGGGAAAAGTAGTAGGAAAAACTACAATCTCGATTTCTTTTTTTAAAAGCTAAGAAGTCGGTTAGTTAGAATTTTTGGCAAGGATATATATTGTTTATTCAGTGAATGAGATGCCAAAAAAAAAGCACCCTCTGAGGGGTAGACTGTGGAAATTTTACTCTCTCTGATAAGTGCTTGCTCATGTGAAGAGTTCTGCTGGTTTCAAAGGGACTATTTTTGTGGCTTGCATAATATAGCTCAAAATTAACCCAAATTGGCTTGAAAAGGAAAATTGTCAAATGGACTGAAGACTGTTTACAGGACACTGTAAATTAGGAATCACTCTAAATGGCAAAATATCAAGTAAGGGGAAATTCTCTAATGGGGTAATCTGAGGATCAGATACACTACAGTACTGTAAGGATGAAGAAATGAAAGCAGGACTCAATTTAAAGGAAATTCCAGTGCACTACCAAACTGAGACTATTTACAGATATGGGCAAGATAAACAGAATTTCATTAGCAGCCTGGCCTAAAAGGATAAAATAGGATCTGACTCAGGAATATTCATGCTATGAAAGCAGAGGAGAGAGTAATCTGAAAAACACAATTAACAGCAGAAACCTAGGTAGCAGAAATGCCAAGGCACGCAACTGAAGTGAAAGGAGGTGGCGCTACATCTTCTGAAGCCTGCACAAGTGAACATGAGGTCATGACACTGGTTATGCTCAGTCCGTGTTTAGAAATTTGCACAAATGGGAAGATCAGCAAGGATTCATAGTTTTGAGAAACAAATGGTGTCTGAGACTATCATCCTTCATTGGAATTCTGTGCTGGCCTTGATTAGCTCTGAACTTTACTGAAACTCCCTTTCATAGGCGAAAAGGCAGGAGAGATACAGTGAATTTAACTTTCAGAGGATGAAGCTAGGTGGATGGTTTTTGAGAATTAAGCCTTCTCAAACAGAAAATCCAATAATTCCCATGTCCTTTCAATGTGCCTTGAGGTACGACAACCCAGCCTGTCCCTGGAGTACCAAAACAATACCCATGCATCTTTCATTACAGAACATAAGTGACAGAAAATTTCAAATACAGGGTAAAGAAGAGAGATGGCAAGTAAATAAATAAAGAATCATGATACTGCCTGCTAGATGTGCTATTACACAGCTGATGTGCTATAAAGACAGCATTCACTCTGGTCTTGTAACAGCTCTGCTGGCAATGGGAGGCTTATGTTGTTACTTAGAAATGAAAGGCTGTAGCTGAGCCATTTAGATTAAGAAGAAAGACTGAGTGCCATAACAAGAAAGGTAGCATATGCCAGTGGATCAGATGCAATTTGTATATTTTAACATTGAAACATTCTGTCCTGATTAAAGCTTAATTGGCCGAAACACTGACTCCGCAGACTTCTTGGCTACAATGAACACAAATATTTAAAATGCACAGTTCTTGATTAAAACAGTGACTGTGTACCACGACTAACAGCACTAATATTTAAACAAAAAGGAGAGGAATGAAAATACAAAATGTTCCCAAGTTACCCAAATAGAACTGCAGTGTTAATGATTCTGACGTTGGTCACTTGAAGTTATTAATTTATTTTTTTTCTTTATTAAAACAAAGGGAAATTAAGCACTCATTCTTTTTGGTTTTAAATTGGTTGGTCAACTGGCTTTGCTGCATTTGAAAACCACCTCTAAACTTATTTTTCATTCTTTTTATCTGTCAGGTAATTTCTATAATTGCCTCCACTATTGCAGGACACTTTGCTGGAGAACAAAACTGAAGAAGGACATTTCAGTTAGCTGCTGGCAAAATGGTCTGGAGAAGAAGTTTCAATAAATGGCTTTTACTTCTTCCACACATAGCTTTTATATTTTTTTTAATTGTTCATTTACCCATATAAGCAACCCTTTACTAGTCCTGCCTTTGGTACAGGGCATTTTGGACAACACAGTGGAAGACAGAGACAGGGGGCTAGCAGAGAAGCCAACAGCTGTTACTCACCAAAGCTAATCCATTTTTCAAGTCTTTCCATCCATGTCCATCAAGGAGTGTGTTAGCAGCCTTTCAACCCCCAGGTCGCACGGCAGGACTTAGCAGTTCCGCCCACAGGCCTAGAAAATGATGCAATCTACATTCTAATTTGAAGTTTATTCACAAGAGTCAGTCGTGGTATTAATTTCAGATGATGTGTGAAATTTCCCATCCTCCTTCTGCTAGAAGAATTGCTCATTTTGCATGAGCAGGTCTCGTGTTCTGGCAGGTCCCTGAAGCACAGAGCTACATGGCTGTTGACCTGAAGTGTAGACACCACTGGACTAGCTCTCTTAGCGCTGGCATTAAAAAGTGAGCCTGCCTAGTCACATACTTAATACCTGAAAGACAAAAGTTGTTGCCTAGATATTTCATGAAAAAGACCTAGTAGTGGAGAAGCATTGTAGCCTACCGAACATTGCAGCATACCGAGTCAAAGGCAGTAGGTCTTCATTACAGATGTTAATCCTTTGATTTTTTTTACATCTGAATTGCAGGCAGAACCCAAGACACATACAATAGCAATCAAGCTACAGAAATAGAAAATAATTCCTCTCTCTGCTGGGTCAAGAAATCTTGTTCCCAGTTTCATGAAGTACATTGGACAGTCATATATTATTGTAAGTAGTGTTTTCTAGTTTAGGTAGAAGAAAAGAAGAAAGTAAATACTCATTTAGGCAAAAGGAAGATTGGAAAGTAGGAAAAAACCCTACACAGCCCAGGAATTTGCAAATGCATTTTAAAATGCATTTAAAAAAAAAGAAATAAAAATCTTCCTTCAAACCTTCAAAGCCTAATTCTGCCATTTTCATTGTTCAGAAGAATTTAAAATAAAATAAGATGTTAACACATACTCCATTGCTACATTAAAATGGCAACAACCCATTTTCAAAGCAGTAAGTTTCTAATGGGACCCCATGGCTTGTAAAGGTTTCAGACTAACCATTTCATCTACAAAAATACAACCCCCCAAACCCAAACCTTTGTAGACAGGAACTTTCTGTGAAAGTCATATTTGACAACTACTGAACAAAAATGCTTTGCCATCAGACACTACCATCTGTTTACTATATTAAATATACAGTTCTCTGTATTTTTATTAGAAGATTTTTCCTTTAACAAGGCAGATGGAAGAGCTTACATATACACCAAACCCTTTGACTGCAAAAATGTATACAAGATGCAGTGTAGAAATAGCATGATATTTGGGGAAGATTACAAATTCTTTCTCTGGGTGCTGCTCAGAGACAAGTGATACGGTTATATTTGCTTCACTCTTGTGGCAGTGGATGTAAAACTCACTTGTCAGAGAGGACAAGAGATTTTCATGTCAGCTCTGATACTTTTACTCTGCTAGTAGACCCTACTAATTTGAGAAATTTAAAAGAAACTCCATAGCTAGCAATTATTTCTAACACACTTACGTATCTCTGTGTGAAATCTCCTAGAGGTGCTGATGCCTGTGCTACGGAAAATCATTCCTTATGGGCCTGACAAACTGATGGACCACAGCTGGACTGGAAGTGAACTTCTGGACCATCTTGCTTACTCAGTCATGCACTTCAACACTTCCCTAAACAAACGGCATTTTAATGCAGGTTTGGTATCAGAGATTCATAAACTGCAACCCAATCCAGTTACTGATAAACATAGGTCCTCTTCTTGAACAATATTCTTTAAAGATATATTATGCAAGTGGTATATTTCAATCACTAAAGCTTTAAATTATCTATAGAGATTGTTTCCCTTAGCAACAATACATGCTCTAATAATGTGAACAGCTTTTCCAAAGACATTTTTCTGAAAATGCACTGTATTGTCTAGAAAGTTTCTTATTATTGATAAGATTTATTGTGGATTTTTGATTGCTGTGATACATCTATGAAATCTGTACCAAGAAGAAAAAAAACCTGGAATTTTGGAAAAGAAAAGAAGGAAGAAGAAAGAAGCAAAAAAGGGAAGAAGGAAGAAAGGAAAAAGGAGAAGAGAAGAGAGAAGAGAAGAGAAGAGAAGAGAAGAGAAGAGAAGAGAAGAGAAGAGAAGAGAAGAGAGGAGAAGGGAAGGGAAGGGAAGGGAAGGGAAGGGAAGGGAAGGGAAGGGAAGGGAAGGGAAGGGAGAGGAACTGTTATACATCATTAGTCTGCTAGGGCTAACTTTGGACTAACTGGTGACAGAGTATACTGAATGTGGATTTAAGGCCAAATCCTCTGTTGAAGGAAATGGATGAAACTTCACTGATGCCACTAGTGCATTAATCACTTCAGTCAGCAGAGAGAACAGGCCTTTATCTGATGTGATTCTTTTAATAATTCACATGTGACATGGATTATTAAAGAGAATTAAAATTCTTAAAGTCAGTGGCCATTTTAATTCATGTCCTCCTAACATTTAAGAACCTATAAAAGTTGTCCCATGGAGAAATAGGACTATTACTATGTCCCTATTTAATATTGTATGCTAAGAGGTGTTCAAGGGAAGATATGAGCATTCACTGTGATTTATTTACAAGAAGACATATACTTCCACTATGACTTTTGCAAAGACCCTTCTGCCAATGGCTGTGTACACTGTTGAGAGGTTCTTAGGATGTTGTGTTACATTTCAGAGTCATCTCACATCCCCTCCTCTTTTCTTGCCACCAAATCCCAACTAACAAGGTGTGTTTTACTGGAGAAGTGTAATGATGTTAGAGATGAGGCATGGCACTGAGCTCAAGCTAATATGCTTTGCTGTGTTTATTAGTATGGGCTCTGCTCCAGCACCACTGGGGTGGTTGGAGTGGGAGGGAGGTGGAAGAGGAAAATGGAAACAAATTGACATTGGCTATGGTATGGGAATGGGGCAAAAAAAGAGGTGTATGATGCTGGATGCAAGGGAGTCCAAACAGGTGAGAAGATCCTAGCTTCAATAACATAGTGGGGTCAACATGACAGCCCTGAATAATGGGACAGAGCAGGATGGAGTGTTACTGTGCAAATCAGAGGATATTGTTCCTATATGAGAGATTGTGAAGCAACTGAAAACAAAGATGCTCTTCCCCTTACAAAGTGTACAGTTATCTATAGTCTTTTTGGCATCTGAATTAAAGAGGCAAGAAAATGAAGTAATGCAATACTACTTTAAAATTCCTCCCAGTACATGAACATTAGCATTTTTAAATTAGAACAAATTACTGTTCTTTGGCAAAAACCTGTATCATGACCACAGATAATTATGACAGGTCTGAATTGCTGTGCTTCTGGCCTTGAAGTCATGGCATGTAAAAAACCAGAGTGGGGTACCTAACATACCTGTTAAAATAAGACACAATTTCTGGATAAAAGATGGAAAATCATAAAGAACATAGAAAACTAGTAAAGTAACAGACATGCTGAAGAAACATATCTGAAAGAGAGAGAGGAAGCCAAAGCAGAAGGCTAGCTTGTGTCATTAGAAGTGGCAAAGAGTTAGTAATGGTCATGGAAGTGATGTGGATCTTACTTGCAGGGGCCTGTAATGCCAGAGGAAGGGTCTTGCTCCTAGGGGCTGGCTGTGCTTGCCTACAGTAAGCTGTTACACTTCTGGCACGGCATGGGACCAATCTGTCCCACCATAGAAGATCATCTAGCAGTCCAGAGCCAGGAGAATAGATGTCTAGAAGCTGTGCTGGGCTTTTCCTCCACAGTCCTAATTCCCTTTGTGCTGTTGGTAGGTGGCGGAAATTACAGCATATCAGAGTCTCTGCTGGGGGAAAGGGCTGGCACACAGTAACCGCGAATAGAGAGAATATGAAATGTATTACTGAAGCCCTTTTAAAGTGCATTTTTCAGCTGCAGATGCTGACTTGGGCCTTGACTTTTATTGTTGCCGATTCTGCAGTTACTTTTGCGTCCAACAGCTGGAGCAGCCATAAGCAAACACACAGCATGGGGGCAGAGCTCATGTCAGCTGATGAAAACCATTGCTGGGAATCAGTTCAACTGACAGCATCAGCCCTACTCTTCTCAGCAGTTGCTCCCTCACCACTTGCAGTAGCAAGTGTGCTGTATCCTCAAAGACCCAAATGCACACTGGCTCTTTACTCTCCACCACAATGCGCAAGGACGCCTATATTCTCATCAGCTCAGTACAGACCCCATTATTTTAATTGTTTCCTTAGTAGCAGAAGGGGAAAAGAAAGTTCACATTTCCCTTTCCTTGTGCTGTCCAGCAGAATCACTAGAGAATCACTGCGCTTAATAAGTTAAAGGTAAGAGGCTTTTACTTTCACCTACTCTCATTGTATCAAATGTTGTCTTTATGTTTCCACAAGTCTGATTTACTGTTTGCCATATCTCTCAAGTATGTCTCATTAGTATCATGTCTGCTGCATTGCTCCTGTATTGTATCATGCATATTTTGCTTCCCACCTGTTTTGAAGAGACTTGGGCAGGCTTCTTTCAGCACTGGTAATACGTTAACAACACAGGGATGCTGTCTGGAAACAGAGCTCCCCTCAAGCTATATATCTATTATACCAAATCCAGAAAGCAGTGTGTAATTAGCACTTTTCCCAGTCTCACTTGTCCTCCTGGCTTGACTTTCCCATACATTATATCTGGAACAAAACCCACCTTCTATCACCAGCTTTAAATCCTAGTAGCATAAAAGATCTTTGGTGAATGTATTTCTCGGGCAACATGAAGCCTTCTGAATGCAGTGCAAGTTTCTTCAAGATTCACTGCATATTGTTACCATTACCCAAAGAAGACTAGCTTAGTGGCTGGTATTTTAGACTGGCTATTTCTGGTTTTGAGGTATTTATAAGAAAGTTATCAACTCCAAAGTGTTGGAAAATCCTGGCTTTCTTCAGTCCAATGGATTTCATGGCAAAAGTTCAAAATTTATGATGCGAAATCCTAAGAGGTTTATAAATAAATAACAGAAGATTCTTTCATCTGTTTGTTCCTGATGTCTTAGAGATATGCTTGGAATACATCTTTGAGACAGTCATAAAATCATAGAATGGTTTGGGTTGGAAGGGACCTTAAAGATCACCTAGTTCCAAATTCCCTGCCATGGGCAGGGACACCTTCCACTAGACCAGGTGGCTCAAAGCCCCATCCAACCTGGCCTGGAACACTTCCAGGGATGGGGCATCCACAACCTCTCTGGGAAACCTGTTTCAGTGCCTCACCACCCTCACAGTGAAGAACTTCTTCCTTATGTCTGATCTAAATCTGCCCTCTTTCAGTTTAAAGCCATTACCCCTTGTCCTATCACTACATGCCCTTGTAAAAAGTCCCTCTCCAGCTTTCTTGTAGCCCCCCTTTAGGTACTGGAGAGCTGCTCTAAAATCTCCCTGAAGCCTTCGCTTCTCAAGGCTGAACAACCCCAACTCTCTCAGCCTGTCTTCATAGGAGACCAGCCCCCTGTTCATCTTTGTGGCCCTCTTCTGGACTTTTCCAACAGGTCCATATCTTTCTTGTTTTGGGGACCCCAGAGCTGGATGCAGTACTCCAGGTGGGGTCTCATGAGAGCAAAGGGGCAGAATCACCTCCCTCGGCCTGCTGGTCACGCTTCTTTTGATGCAGCCCAGGATACAGCTGGCTTTCTGGGCTGCAAGTGCACATTGCTGGCTCATGTCCAATTTTTTATCCACCAGTATCCCCAAGTCCTTCTCAGCTGGGCTGCTCTCAGTGAGTTCACCACCCAGCCTGTACTGATACAGGTGATTGTCCCAACCCAGGTGCAGGACTTTGCACTTGGCTTTATTGAACTTCATGAGGTTCTCACAGGCCCACCTCTCAAGCCTGTCAAGGTTCCTCTGGATGGCATCCCTTCCCTCCAGCAATTGCACTACACAGCTTGGTGTCTTCAGCAAACTTGCTGAGGGTGCACTCAATCCCACTGTCCATGTTGCTGACCAAGATGTTAAACAGTGCCGGTGCAAATACCCATCCTGAGGAATGCCACTTGTCACTCCTCTCCACTTGGACATCAAGCTGTTGACCCCAACTCTTTGAGTGCAACCATCAAGCCAATCCTTATCTAGCTAGTGGTCCATCCATCAAATCCATGTCTCTCCAATTTAGAGACAAGGATGTCATGTGGGACAGTGTCAAATGCTTTGCCCAAGTCCAGGTAGATGACGTCCGTTGCTCTTCCCTTATCCACTAACACTGTAATGCCATTGTAGAAGGCCACCAAATTTGTCAGGCATGATTTGCCCTTAGGGAAGCTATGTTGGCTGTCACCAATCACTTCATTATTTTCCATGTGCCTTAGCATAGTTTCCAGGAGGATCCACTCCATGATCTTGCTGGGCACACAGGTGAGACTGACTGGCCTGTAGTTCCCTCGGTCTTCCTTTTTTCCCTTTTTAAAAATGGGGGTTATGTTTCCCTTTTTCCCATCAGTGGAAACTTCTCTGGACTGCCAAGACTTCTCAAATATGATAGATAGCGGCTTAGGCACTTCATCTACTAGTTTCCTCAGGGTCCGTGGATACATCTCATCAGGTCCCATGGACTTGTGCACCTTCAGGTTCCTTAGATGGTCTCGAACCTGATCT